>NC_056735.1:1268564504-1268684504 GCF_019279795.1 Protopterus annectens
GTCAGAGGCTTTGGTCACAGTGGTTTCTGTTATGCGTTTGTAATTCTGATGTGGGTGGGGTACATGCCATTACATTGCACACAGGGTTGTGGGATTCACACCTCTGAGTGTACCTACTTAGCAGGTTGTCCATCATTGCACCACTTCATCTGCTGCGGTTCTTAGATGCTTTGCATTGCTATATGTTATTATGAGGCTACATGTCGGCCTAGCTGTCATACCATCACAGACTGACATCTGCACAAGCCAAAATATGACAGTCAGACAAAAGCCCACACATGGGGATGAGGAGTTAATCATGTTCTGTCAAATATAGACTGTTGGGAGACCGGTTTGGTAATTGCTTGTTTGCTCTTATGGGTTTGATGTCTGCTTCCCCACTGTCTGCCATTGCTGTTTTGACATGACCCTTTCTTGTTTGGCAAATAGTTGGCAGGCAATTGCAATGTTAGGACAAGCAGAACAGATATACAAGGCATACTTGTGTGCCTTCTGTGATAACCTGTGTCATTCTAGGGGTATGGCTGTTGGCCACTGACATGTTGTCAGTGCTGACACAGAGAGGTGGCAGCCTTTTATACACACTGACAGTATACTCACCTTCAGGTACCTCAACTTCTGAGAGCCAGACATCTTGACAAAGTCATAAGTGATTGGGGGACAGAGGCCTAAATGTAGGGACCATTTTAAGTGTTGGCCTTACAAACCTAGAAAGGTGGTTCAGTAACAGGTTATGCATTAGTATGCATGTTTCTATGGGTATTCAGTCTGACCCTACAATATGTCATTATTTTCTGACCTTAGTCTTGCGTGATTTGCCAATGAATTGCCAGGGAACCACTATTTCATGTTATACAGACCACAGTTATGATGCAAACCTCTGGACATTGCAGGTCTGTACAATTGAAAGGTATGGTAGGCACTGTGTAGGTTTGCCCAAACTGTGTACTTTCCATATGTGTGGCCCCCTGTCCATGACCTGTACAGCATTCCTGCATTAACAGATATTAACATCTGGACAGTATGTACATCTCCTACTATAGGTGTGGCTTGCATACATAATAGTTGGCACTGCAGTTTTCTGAGCATGGCCCTGTCAAAGATAGAACTGTACCTAAGCCACTACAACACAACAGCCAGGTGTAGATGCTGGCCAAATCCTTACAGTATTAACCACACATATACATAGCTCATTGACCCCTGCATATTGTGGACATGCAACAAGTTATCATGTGTATTTTAGACATCCCTGGAAATGTGTGCTCTGCTGCTATTTCCCTGCAAATGTACCTGTTACTGCATTTCTATGGGAATATGGGGGTGGGGGCACACCTGTCAACTGTATACATTTGCACAGACTGTGCTGCTATTTGTTTACATTTTGGTTCCATTTAGCATACTATTGTGCCCTGTCTTGGGGACTAGAGGCAAATCACTAAAGACCACAGGTCAGATTGTAATGGCATACATTTGAGTTTCAGACTTCTTACCTTTCAGAGCCTTACTGCAACTGCATGACCTGCTATTCTATCACTGTGTAAGTCTGCAGGGGATATCACATCATTGCAACCATTTGTGGGCCTTTGCTAGACATTTATTTATGGTTTTCTACAGCTGACTTGCTGGGTGAGGCTGAGGGGTGAGTATGGAATTCCCACACTGATATCCATGCCTGCGACCTATGGCCCCCCAGTTAGTTTGACCCCCCCCCACATATACTGCAGTGGGATTTGTCACCTTGGGTACTACTGCATAGTGTGGGGAGGCTAGTATTGGACAAAAAATTCCTGGTGTACCACATAGCTGTCAGTTGTCTGCTGTTATCCCAGTAGGCCATCTCATTCACTTGCATGCATGCAGCAATACAATACATATACTACCAGAACATACTAATACATTCATTTATCATTAAACAGACTGACTTACCTTGTGCCTGAGGCAGTTGTATGGACTGTGCTTGAGGGCTGCCTATGTTGGATGCACACAGTACACGGCCTATACATGGTAAGTTACAGGTAATGTGATGTGTGTGTCGTACATTTTTTTCTGTGTGTGCAAGTCAGCGAGAGGTATCAGTCCCTGGATGCCTACAGTGTCAGTGTGTGTGCTATGCATTGCCGCTTTGCCAAGGCCAAGCCATACTGGGCATGCCTCTGTCTGCCTATAGGAGCTGGCTCAGGTGGCTCCTCCTTCGAGTCCCTCTGTGCCTGTGGGGAACTTGGCAATGGTGGGGGGCTGTGTGGCCCTTCCCTGTGCTGTTCATGCTGAAGCTGTTTCCACATGATCATATTGTGTAGCATGGCACATACTATGAATATGTGTGCACATGTGGCTAGAGAGTACTGTGAGGCTCCACCAGATATGTCAAGGCAGCAGAACCGTAACTTGAGAATCCCGAACACACACTTTATAATGATCCTGGTTTGTGCGTGTGCCTCATTATGGCATTCTTGAGTGGGTGTGTGTGCATTTCTGATGGGTGTCATCATCCACGGCTCAAGTACATAGCCAGCATCCCCCACCAGATGGCCATATGGGATGTCCCCACTGGTAAATCCCTGATACAGCTTTGAAGAATGCCAGATGTGGGAGTCATGATAGCTTCCCGGGCTGCCAGCACACACATTCATGATAATGCCCTGGACATTGCACATGACCTGGCAGTTGATGGAGGGGAAGCCCTTGTGGTTTATATCGACCCTACCCTGCTCACCGGGTGGTGTTTTGATGTGGATGTGCGTGCAGTCTATGGCACCCAGTACTTCCAGATAGCCTGCTACATGGTGGAAGTGGCACGTATTGCTGGTCAACTCCTCACGGGTGCTGGGAAAGTAAATAAATGTGCTCACAAACATGTAGTAACATGGCATCCAGGAACTGGTGGAGTACCCTGGATGAAGAGGCCTGTGACACACCCATGGTGTCCCCAGTAGGTCTTTGGAAAGTACCTATAACTAGTATTCTTAATGCTACACATACCTTGTTATCCACAGGGATGGGTTCTCCTCTGTTGGTTCTGGGTCTGAGTTGAGGCTGGCACTTTCCCTTCCCATTTCCTCCCCTTTTAAGCCTCAAGGCACATCATGCAAACCCGGTGCAGAAATGTAAACAGTCCTGCTATTTCCATTTTTTTTTTGTTTTGTTTTAAACCCAGTGCATGCCATGCAAACCCATTTAGCTAAACTAAACACTTTGCAGTAGGAATGGTCCTCCCCTGGACATGAGCACACTCTTCATTTCATGGAATAAGTCAATACAGCCCCGGACACACCTCCTTGCTTAGCTGTGCATAGCTAAGCTCAAATGGGAGCCGTGGAGGTCCAATGTGTTTTCACCAAGCATGACACACCTCTTTTTCATGTCAGCTGCTTCTCCTGCTTACACTGCAGATTTATAACTCCTACATGGTTAGGTGCATTCAGACATGGTCTCCCACTTTGCTTATTTATGTTTTTGTCTAGTAGCCGAATACATTTCTGCAGCGGGCACTATTCTGGCATGGATGCCTGCCTGCTTCCTGAATCACTAATTTACCTCATTTGCATGGTTTTCACCAGCAAATGAGGTAATTAGCATTATTCAGTGGTGTCCATGCTGGAATAGTGCTGGCAGGCTTGTGCATGCTCCCAGCCTGCTTTCCTGAATCGCACAGGTTCCGAACTCCATGTTCAGGCTGTGCCACTATTCGGACACAGGATTTTACATTTATGTATCCCGGGGTGTGTGTACATCATGGCACAACATGCACATGATAGCGTGCTGTTTTGTATTCAGTAATCAACTCTACATGCCATGTAGAGCCACACAAACATGGCAAACATTGTGACATGCTAATGACTGCATAAGCAGCTGAATTGCATGCTAATCAACCAATCCAAGATGGAGAAGCTGTTCAACAAGCTATAAATAAACTGTGTAGATGCAGTGCTGGTTTTCCCTACAAATTCCAAAACTATTGGAATATAGCCACAGAAACTAATCTACATAGAACAACATGTTAGGGGCTGCTGTCACTCTTATTCATGTGCATGTGCCACAGGCCCACATCTATGCTGCTGATGCTGCTGCTAATGGATCATGGCCAAGACAGAGAAGGGTGTTTAAACCGTGTTTAACATTTCACAATCTGCATGAGGTGGAAATTATAGAGAGCTACATAGAGACACACTTCAGGACCTCTGCAACTTCTGTTGTCCTCAGCTGAGAGCAAGGGCAAACTGAGTGGAACCAATCCCAGTGGAGACTAAGGTATGTGCAGCACTTAGAATTTTAGCTTCAGGACCCTTCCAGAGAGACAAACAGCGAACATGCTGGTGTGTCACATTCATCAGCATCCAAGATCCTCCATAAATTCCTGAATGCTATGCTACAACATGCCATTGAGTACATATATTTTCCCCTGTACACTGAGGACAGAGCCAGAACAATGCAGGAGTTCTACCCTATAGCACACCATGCTGAAGTCCTGGGAGCCATAGACTGTACACATGTAGAAATTAAAGCACCACCCAGGGAACAGGAAAGGGTCTACATAAATAGACATGGCTACCACTCTATTAACTGCCAGGTCATGTGTTATATTAAGGGAATCATCTTGAATATGTGTGCTGGCAACCCAGGCAGTTACCATGACTCAAATATCTGGCACAACTGTCAACTGTATCAGATGTTTATTAAGGGGGATATCCCATAGGATCATTTAATGGGGGATGTAGCTTATCCATTGGAACCATGGCTGATGACGCCCATCAGAAATGCACAAACACCAAATGAAGAACACTATAATGAGGCACATGTTCAAACAAGAAATATCATAGAGTGTGTGTTTGGGCTGCTGAAGTTGTGGTTCTGGTGCCAAAATAAGAAAAGACAGGGCTCACAAAAAGGGTGGTGGGGTAGCTATACTCTACTCATCCACCCTATCCATTACTCCCTATAACAAACCCATTCCTCAATTCTCCAATGCAGAATTAGTACTAGCCCTATTTCAGTTAAATAATCACAAACACATCTGCATAGCCTCACTTTACATCCCCCCTGGAGACAATACCTCAGTACTTGAGGATATTCTATCCTGGCTGTCAACCAATATCAGCAATGAAACCATTATCATGGGAGACACAAATATTAATTGGTCTTCCATTCACTCCCCTACTCACCCCCTAAACATCAACCTATACAAGTACTCTCAACTCATCAACCTCACTACCAGACCCTCTAAAGACTTCTCCAGTGGCAGTATCCTAGACTGGATCTTAGTCTCTCACCCCCACTACTACTCTGATAGTGGAACTCTTCCTGATTCCCTCAGTGACCACCTCCCCATCTTTACCAGATGCCTTCCATCTCCATTACAAGTAACTCATAAGTACATCACCACTCGCTACCTAACAAAATTCAACCCAATATCCTTCTCAGAAACCCTAAAATCAATTAATTGGAACTCGCTAAAGACTCTACCCCTAGATAATGCAGTTGTACACTTCAATACAACCTTCCTAAACGTGCTAGATAGTTTTGCCCCCATAAAAACCAAAAGAATAAGAAATAATACCGCTCCCTGGCTAACAAGAAATACACTCACTGCAATGTGACTCAGAAACAAAACCTGGACACGTTACCAAAGAAACAAAACTTCCACCACCCTAAATGAATTCAAAACACTTCGCAATACCGTTAAAAAGCTTATCACAGTAGATAGACAGAATTACTTCTCACTACTCCAAAACAATCACAAAACCAACCCTCAAAAATTTTGGAAAGACATCACTACCCTCCTAAAACCTGGCTCCACTGATAACCCTAGCCCAGACCCTAATGCACCAGATATAGATCTGGCTACCCAATTTAATCCTTTCTTCACAGACTCTATCACCAAACTAACCTCATCCTTCTCCAATCATCCCTCACCTCCTACTTCTACATCCCCCCACTTATCACCCCCTTCATCCCCAGTCTCTCAACTCCCACCATTCTCCCTAAAACCCATTCCTACTTCTACCATAAGGAAACTCCTGCAAAGGCTTAAACCATGCACCAATGTCCCCAATAACATTCCCTCATCCTTCCTCATCATAGCAGCTGAAGCCATTGCCTTCCCCATCAGCATCCTTATCAATCGCTCTATCCAAGAAGGTCTTGTACAGACACTCTGGAAAAAGGCTTTCATCATTCCCCTATACAAAGGAGGCAATAATTACAATATTACTAACTTTCGTCCTATCGCCATCCTCTCTCCCATATCAAAACTCCTAGAGAAATGTATCCATCTTCAACTTCTTCCCTATCTCTTAGATAATAACTTGCTAACTTCCACACAACATGGATTCAGACCCAGTCACAGCACCATGACTGCCCTCCTATCCTTCCTGGAAACCGTTAATAAAGCCAGAGATTCTGGTTCTACTGTATCTACTCTCTTTCTTGACCTCTCTAAGGACTTTGACACTATCTCTCAGAACCTTCTCCTAACTAAACTATCTAAACTAAACCTATCCCCTTCCTCTCTCAAATGGTTCACCAGCTATCTCTCTAACAGGCAACAAGTTGTCAGCTGGACCGAACCACAAAAGGAGGGGGAGTATCCATATTCATAAAGGATACCCACACCTCCAGGTTAGTGGCAATGCACGAAGCATCGGAGACCATCCAGGTGCAATTAACCATAGGTAAAACTGCCCTACAGTTTGTAACATGCTACAGACCACCTTCTCAAACTCAGGAAACCCACACAGCCTTCCTGAAGACACTGGAGAGTATGAATGTCTCTCCAAACACCATCATATTGGGTGACTTCAACTACCCAAACATAGACTGGGAACATTATTCAAGCCCCAACACCCTAGCCCAAAGGTTCCTTGAGTTCATAAACTCAAATGCTATGGAACAACTAGTCACCATTCCCACAAGAGGAGAAAATATACTAGACCTGATCATCACAAACATGGGGACAAAATGCTCCACCCCTCATTGGTGAGATCAGACCATAAATTAATCTCACTGGAGATCCACATCCCGCCCACCCCAGCAAAAAGACCACAGTGAAGAACTTCAAAAAGCAAACTTCACACTTCTTAAGACTGGAGTGGTATCCTTCATGGCCCCGAGCCAGTGGAAACCACAACCCACACTGCTGAATCCCTTACAAATGCCTTCTACGAGCACCTCCAGGAATGTATGGATCAAGCAATCCCTAATAAAATCAAGACCCTTTCCACCAAAGGTCTGGTGGACTCCAGCCATAAACAAACTCTACAACAAGAGGAGAAAGCTACTACATGACAGAGCAAAATCCTAAATGGAAAGGCATCTCTGATCAATACTAGCAAAAACCGATCACTCATAAAATCATCCAAGGCAAACTTTGAGAGAAAAATCTAATGACACAAAAGACAATCATAAAGCCTTCTTTAGCTATGTTAGAAACCTGGGTGGAAACTCCCAGATATGCTCAGAATTAGTTCAAAATGATAAAAAATCACTGAACCCACAGACATTGCCAACATACTGGCAGACAGGTTCAGTGCAAATCTCCCTCCCTCCCCAAAGGAGAAATATCTATCCCACCAGAGTCTAGCCTCCCAAACATCTCAGATGCCCAGGTGAGAGCTGCTCTCTCTAAAGCAAAAACACAGCATCAATGGGACGGACGGTGTCCCTGGCTGTGTGCTACACTAACTCAATGAGGAACTAAACCCACACATAAGGCTGCTGTTTAATCATAGCCTTACTACAGGATACGTACCCAAAGAATGGCGTGACGGCAACTGTGGTCCCACTCACAAAGGAGGTGCTTCGGACCCTGGAAATAGCCTTGTCTGCAAAGCTATGGAGAGGATCATAATGGAACTCATAAATAAAGACATTGGGACCTACAGACACTGGATCCTACCCAATTTGGCTTTGTCAAGGGCAGATCCTGCCTCTTGAACTTGGTCAACTTTTGAAACAGTCACTAAGGCCATTGATGAGGGTAAGGCAGTTCACACAGCCTACCTTGACCTAGCAAAGCGTTGACACAATACCCCGGCATCATAGAAAAGCTCACCAGCTTAGATGTAAACCCATATGTCACAAGATGGGTTGCAAACTGGCTCAAGGACAGAACACACAGGGTTAGAGTTGCTGGTGCCATGTCAGACTCTAAGCTGTTCACGGTGTCCCACAGGGCTCAGTCCTGGGCCCCTCTTGTTCGGCATTTATTTTTCTGAAGTGCAGGCAAACATAGGGGGATTGTGGCTGACAAAATTTGCAGATGACTGCAAACTGGGCACCATAATTGACACTCCATCAGACACAGACATCCTCCAGAAAGGTCTCATAGAAATGGATAACTGGTGCCAGAGCCATGGCCTTAAGCTAAATGCCAAAAAATGTATAGTCATACCCTTTGGGAAAAACAAGGTAACCCCTAATTACCACATAAGTGGTAATCCATTAAACACAGAAGAAGTTATCAGGGACCTGGGGACCCAAGTTGATAGGAACCTCTCTTTTGACACTCACATTGCCAAAGTGGTTAGGAAGACCTTCTACATTGCCCACCTGATCATGAAGGGATTCACATCCAGATCAGGAGAGGTCATTGTACCCCTGTACTCTTCACTTATCAGACCAATGATTGAGTACAACGCCCCATTCGGAATGTACCTTACCTGACACCTGCAGCAGTTGGAAAGACCCCAAAAGTCCCTCACCAAAAGGATAAAGGGGCTCAAACAATATGTCATACGATGCCCGACTGAAGAAACTCCAGCTCTATTCAGTCGCATACCGTCTGCTCAGAGGTTATCTGTGCCTGACATACAAGGCCATGTCCAACCTGGAATTAATGGACATGCTCCACCTCAAAAAATCCAAATCCACCAGAGCCACGAGAGCAAGAGACTTAAACCTCAACACGGATATAAATAGGACGTGCTGGAGGGACAGATTCATCACCCAGAGACTCCCTACACTATGGAACAGAATCCCAGTCCATGTGAGGCAGAGCCCCTCACTGACTCTGTTCAAGAGAAATCTTGACGAGTGGATGGGAGATCGTAGGTTTACCCTGGGAATCATCTCTGTATCACTGCTGGACAGAGGCACAACAAACTAATGGGTATAGTATTCTCATCCTAAGGGGTGGTGAAAGCCACACACACTCTGGCTAGGCTTATAAATGCCTTAGGGCAGATAGCCTAGTATGAACCTATGAACCTATAAGTGGAAAAACACCACCTCCTCTTTCCTTAACACACCCACTGGTGCCCCCCAAGGATCCATTTTGGGTCCTCTCCTCTTCAATATATTCATTAATGATTTCTTCCACTCAATTCCTCATGCTATTATTATTCAATATGCAGATGACTCTACAATTATCTGTGCAGCCACATCCATCCCTGCTCTCCTAAAACTGACTCAAGATGCCTTCTCTACTACAGAACAGTGGATGAAGGACAATCATCTAGCACTAAATGCATCAAAAACCAAACTTATGGTATTTACCCCCTCAATAACTAACACCATTGATAGAAAACTATTCTCCATCACTAGCCAGAATAACACACCTCTTGAACTAGTATCTGAAACAAAACTACTAGGAGTCCAAATAGATAATCAGCTTAAATTCAATAGCCACCTACAACTAAACATAAAAAAAAAACACCAAAAACTTGGCATGCTCTACCGACACAATCGATTCCTCACTACATCTACTGAACTCACTCTTGCTACTACATTTCTCATCCCTTCCCTTCTTTATGGTGCCCCTCTCCTAAGAAACCTACAATCATCTCTCAAAACTAAACTGTCCTCCTGTTATAATAAAATTGCCAAATTTGCCACTAGTAACAAATCATCTACCCATCACTGTACATCTCTTCACAAACTCAACTGGCTAGAGCTTCCCAACTATCTCTCCTATATTCAGCTCACTTTTGCTCACAAACTCATTTTTCATCCATCTCTCTGTCCCTCTCTCAGCTCTACCTTTAAAATGCACCTGCCACAAAGAATTCTAAGATCTAATAACCAAAATCTAATTGAGCTGTATAAACCCCTTCACTCTCAGGAAAAACCTCCTGTCCTTTGCCCTGGCACGACTATGGAACTCCCTTCCTCCCTCCATCCGTATCACCACCTACCTCCCTGCTTTTAAAAAATCACTGCACTCACATCTAACATCCTCTTGGGAATGCTCCTGCTCCCACCCCTCATAGCCTATTCTCCACTTACTACCTTCAACTTATTCATATATTACCAGACACCAAATAATTAAGTCAACTGTAGTTCTCTAACCCTACTATTCCTCTGAAGAAACTATATATATATACTACCACAATGCTTTATTTTTCTAAAAATTTTTTAACTAAACTCTTTCTTTGCTCCTACTTAAATCTGGGTTGTTCTACAAAATAAAACCTAAAAATTACTTTGTAACAGCTTAATCTTTATTTAGTTTGCAACCCACAAATGACTGACATTGTAAACTGCTGCAATCTTTTGTTACCACTGCTTTAAAGCTTTGTGTTTAACCTACTAATAATTTGAAATTGTAAGCTGCTGTAATAATTTTTGTAACCTTTGTTTTGGAGCTTTTCTCCCCAGGACTCCATTGAAAACGGGTTCTTATTGGCCCAATGGACTATCCTGGTTAACCAACTGCAAATAAATAAATAAATAAATAAATAAAATACATCTGGGCAAGCCCTGAAGTACAGTCCCGGTACATGTGCTGAAATATTTACTGTTTGTGCAATGCTGCACAATATTATCCTCAGAAAACAGCTTCAGCAGGAACAGTAAGGGAAAGGGGCACACATCCCACCACCACCACCAGTAAGATCACTGCAAGCACATGCAAGTGAGGAGTCAGAGGGGGAACCAGCAGCCAATATGGATGTAGGCAGACATAAGTGTGCACAATATGCAGTCACACTTGCCAAGAGGCAATGGATAGCACACATGCTCACCACCTAAGGGACAAAACCTTCATCCTATGTACATACATACAGTAAAATTGATACCAGGTAACACTCACAACCTTTACTTACCCACCAGCCACTGGGGATGCACAAGCCAGTGCATTTCTTTGTGCTGGTCCCAAGCCCAGATAAATGGGGAGGGTTGCATCAGGAAGGGCATTCGGCATAAAACCTCTGCCAAGTGACTTATGTGGACAACATTTCATATTTCCAAACCATATCGATCGAGGCCTGGGTTAACAACGACCACCACCAGTACTGTTAGCCAACATGGTGCTGGCGGAAATTGGGCTACTGTTGGCTGAAGGAGAAGAGGAGGGGGAAGGCATGCTCAAAGGCAGAAAGAGAGAAGGTAGGTTAGGAGTGTAGTAGAGAGGGTAGGAACTTTGAATGTTGGCAGTATGACTGGTATAGGGAGAGCACTAGCTGATATGATGGAGAGAAGGAAGGTTGATATATTGTGTGTGCAAGAGACCAGATGGAAGGGAAATAAGGCCAGGTGTATTGGAGGTGGGTTCAAATTGTTCTATCATGGTGTGGATGGCAGGAGAAATGGGGTAGGGGTTATCCTAAAGAAACGGTATGCCAAGAGTGTTTTGGAGGTGAAGAGATGTCTGATAGAGTGTTGTTTATGAAGCTTGAAATTGATGGTATAATGATGAATGTTGTTAGTGCATATGCTCCACAAATTGGGTGTCCGATGGATGAGAAAGAAAAATTTTGGAATGAGTTGGACGAAGTGGTGGTGAGTGTATCCAAGGGTGAGAGACTGGTGATTGGAGCGGTCTTCAATGGGCATGTTGGTGAAGTGAACAGAGGAGATGAAGAAGTGATGGGTAGGTATGGTGTTAAGGAGAGGAATGCAGAAGGTCAGATGATTGTGGATTTTGCAAAAAGGATGGACATGGCTGTGGTGAATATGTATTTTAAGAAGAGGGAGGAGCATATGGTGACGTACAAGAGTGGAGGAAGATGCACACAGGTGGATTATATCCTATGTAGGAGGGCCAGTCTGAAGGAGATTGGAGACTGTAAAGTGGTGACAGGAGAAAGTGTAGTTAAGCAGCATAGAATGGCTGCCTGTAGGATGACGTTGGTGATCAAGAAGAGGAGGAAGAGTGTGAAAGCAGTGCCAAGGATTAAATGGTGGAAGTTAAAAAAGGGAGATTGTGAGGTGGAGTTCAGGGAAGAGTTAAGACAGGCACTGGGAGGCAGTGAAGAGTTACCGAATAGCTGGGTAACTATAGCAGAGCTAGTAAGGGAGACTGCTAGAAAGGTGTTTGGTGTGACATCTGGACAGAGGAAGGAGGACAAGGAGACCTGGTAGTGGAATGAGGAAGTACAGGAGAGTATACAGAGGAAGAGGCTGGCAAAGAAGTGGGATTGTCAAAGAGATGAAGAAAGTAGACATGAATATAAGGAGATGAGGCACGTGGCAAAGAGAGAGGTGGCGAAGGCTAAGGATAAGGCATATGGAGAGTTGTATGAGAGATTGGACACTAAAGAGGGAGAAAAGGACCTGTACCAATTGGCTAGACAGAGGGACAGAGCTGGGAAAGATGTGCAGCAGGTAAGGGTGATAAAGGATAGTGAGGGGAACGTACTTACAAGTGAGGAGATTGTGTTGAGTAAATGGAAATAGTAGTTTTTGGGGTTGATGAATGAAGAGAATGAGAGAGAGAGAGAGAGAAAGTTGTATGATGGGATAGTGAATCAGAAAGTGAAACAGATTAGCAAGGAGGAAGTAAGGACAGCTATGAAGAGGATGAAGAATGGAAAGGCTGTTGGCCCAGATGACATACCAGTGGAAGCATGGAGGTGCTTAGGAGAAATGGCAGTGAAATTTTATCCAGATTGTTTAATGAAATTTTGGAAAGTCACAGGATGCCTGCGGAGTGGAGAAAAACTTTTTTGGTACCTATCTTTAAGAATAAGGGTGATGTGCAGAGCTGCAGTAACTACAGAGGGATAAAATTGATCAGTCACAGCTTGAAGTTATGGGAAAGAGTAGTGGAAGCTAGGTTAAGTAGGGAGGTAATGATTAGTGATCAGCAGTATGGTTTCATGCTAGGAAAGAGCACTATAGATGCAGTGTTTGCTCTGAGAGTGTTGTTGGAGAAATACAGAGAAGGTCAGAAGGAGTTGCATTGTGTCTTTGTGGACTTAAAGCATATAACAGGGTGCCTAGAGAGGAGTTGTGGTATTGTATGAGAAAGTCGGGAGTGGCAGAGAAATATGTAAGAGTGGTACAGGATATGTACGAGGGTAGTGTGACATTGGTGAGGACTGCGGTGGGAGTGACAGATAAATTTAAGGTGGAGGTGGGATTACATCAAAGATCAGCTCTGAGCCCTTTCTTACTTGCAGTGGTGATAGACAGGTTGGCAGATGAGATCAGACAGGAGGCCCCGTGGACTATGATTTTTGCAGATGACATTGTGATATGTAGTGAGAGTAGGGACCATGTTGAGGAGACCCTGGAGAGGTGGAGATATGCTTTAGAGAGGAGAGAAATGAAGGTCAGCAGGGCTAAAACAGAATATATGTGTGTAAATGAGAGGGAGGGTAGAGGAATTGTGAGGATGCAGGGAGTAGAGTTGGTAAAGGTGGATGAGTTTAAGTACTTGGGATCAACAGTTCAGAGTAATGGTGAGTGTGAAAGAGAGGTGAAGAAGAGAGTACAGGCAGGGTGGAATGGGTGGAGAAGAGTGTCAGGAGTGATTTGTGACAGACAGGTACCAGTAAGAGTGAAAGGGAAGGTCTACAAGAGGGTAGTGAGACCAGCTGTGTTATATGGGTTGGAGATGATGGCACTGACAAAAAGGCAGGTGTCAGAGCTGGATGTGGCAGAGTTAAAGATGTTAAGATTTACACTGGGTATGACTAGGATGGACAGGATTAGGAATCAGTATATTAGAGGGTCAGCTCAGGTTGGACAGTTTGGAGACAAAGCAAGAGAGGCGAGAATGCGTTGGTTTGGACATGTGCTGAGGAGGGATGCTGGGTATATTGGGAAAAGGATGCTAAGGATGGAGCTGCCAGGTAAGAGGAAAAGAGGAAGGCCTAAGATAAGGTTTATGGATGTGGCAAGAGAGGACATGCAGGTGGTTGTTGTGAAAGAGCAAGATGCAGAGGACAGGAAGAAATGGAAATAGATGATCTGCTGTGGCAACTCCTAATGGGAACAGCCGAAAGAGGATGATGATGATGATAATGGCTGTGTCCTGCTAGCATCAAACAGAGTCAGCCCCAAACTAAAACTCTTCCAACTGCTGGATTTCCATGGTAAGTGTTGAACCTGTAATAGAAAACAAAAAATGTGTCTATGAATTCAAAGGAATGGTGTATCATTGTATACTGTTAATTGCTAATTTAAGTAAGTATAAGGTAGGTCATTTTTACAGCAATTACATCAAAATGTGACAACAGTGGCTTATGTTTTTTGTCAACTAATTGGCCTCTTGTATCAGAGATTCACAGATTCATATGCCTAATATTTACAGATTTTCACAGAATGTCCACAGTTTTGCATCATAATTTTGTTCTGGCAAATTACTAAAAAGTGAAGTTATAAAATAATGAGACACATTTCAGTTTCAGACTTCATATCTCAGGAAAAAAATAGTAATGCAAAACCTGTTATTATATCACTGTCTAAGTTTGTAAGACCCGCCATATTCAAAAATGTTCCCCTCTGTTATGCGCTTGTCACAGTTTTATTTATGACTTTGTCCAGTTGTGTTGTTCCAACAGGTTGGGAGGGATGTACGCATTTCAAAAACCTGTAAGAAAGCAATACAATTTGTAAATCAGCATCACAAACACATATACTAAGCACTAAGTCAGCTATGCACCCTGACCATCAGGCAAATGACTTATGGATCTCTGAATCTAAAAGATAGAAAACAAGGATATGACACAGTTATCATCATTTACACAGGGTGTTGGGGGGGGCAGATGACCTAGGCTGACAGAAAAGGTAGTGAGTAAGAAAGAGAAAGAAGCAGACATTTGGATAAAGTATAAAATGGCTAGAGAGACAAAATGAGCTGTAAGGCTCACAAGTGACCCATGTAACTGTTAATGTGTGTTTGTGTGTGTGTGTGTGTGTGTGTGTGTGTGTGTGTGTGTGTGTGTGTGTGTGTGTGTGTGTGTGTGTGTGTGTGTGTGTGTGTGTGTGTGTACCTGTATGGTCACGCAAAGTGAAGTTGGTACGTGAGTGTCTACAAGAACACAGCCAAGCTCTGTGCTAGCTCTACATCCTGTTATGTCGTACAGGTGTGAGCTGTGCATGGTAGAGGTGACACATCATTGTCCCCAACCACAAGAACTGGCTATGACAGGAGTTGCACTGGCATATCCATGCCCAGGGTCAGATACACTGCTGCTACTTGAGCATGACTGATGTGTGTTGTATGAGGTCTTCTCGCGAGTACACCCACAACCATGTCCCGATGGCCTGACACATCTGGGTGGACAACTTAACCACTGGCCTGACATGTCTGGGTATGGACACCTTAACCACTGGCAGAACAGTGGAATTACTGCCACTATGACTGGCCATGGCCACATCGGCTAACCTCAGATGATGTGGCTGACCTACATCCATGTGGATGCCAACCCCCTACAAGCAGAGGTTTCATTAAGGACACTGCCTGTTCCAACGTGTCATTCATCCAATCCATTGGACTGGCAACGTGGTGGAGGCAGTCATGCAAGTCAGCCTGTGCCACATCTACATCCCTATGCATTTCCTCATAGGCCCTATTAGAACAAGGCTGTGCCTTCATGTTGGCCCTAAACATATGTCTAGTGGCAAGAAAAGACACACCAGGATCAAATAGAGGATGGACAGCAGAGCTCCTCCGAGCACCCCTAACAACTCTCCTACTCCTGTGTGGTACCTTACCAACCCTTAGGTTGTGGCCAAAGTCAGGAGGCATTGATGCTGCAGTAACTACACTACCCTGATCAAGTATCTCACCTTCCACCTGTCCAATATCGGAGTTCTTACCAGAATGGGTTTGCATAGGCCTTCTGGCTGTGTCCAGTGGAATTATAGGGGATGGCCAAATGCCAAACTCAGTGTCAAGTTCAACCTCTGAACCCCCCCCAACTGTGCCTGTGTTTGTCCATCATCATCAGAGTCTGCGATACTCTGACATCAGGTGGGAAGAGTTCTGTACTTCCACTGTCAGGATCACTTTATGATAATATTAATAAAAAATAAACACAGGAAAGAAATTAATAGTTACACTACTACCATTTAATATTATGTTAAGAAGCTAGCAGTGGTGTCACTATCTCAGATGGTACAGAAATACAAACACAGTCCCAACACCTACCTCATACACATGGATACATTCATATTTCAGTCAAATGCTCATCAGTACAGAAATAAAAATGTTCAGCTTGCTATGTGCAGAGGACTCCACACTTGCTAGGGAGGATGGCCCGGGAAGAAGTTAAGTAAAATATAAGAACACCATCAGCACAATAACACAGGAAGAAATGTTTGGCCTTTATACATCCATTAACAATAGCTTTAATTGAAACTTGGATGACATGTCCACCCCAAGCCCATGTATAAAAAAACAGAATGCGTTGTTAACTGTAGCAATCTATAAGTCTCCCCTCTCCCAATAATGATGTATAACAACAAATTAACTATTGCTTTTAGTACTTCACTATACAAAAGAAATCTTTACATATGTAAGCCTACACAGAAGCTCACGAGTCTATGTTTAATCATCGTAGGTTCTTTCCTCGAACCTCCAATGAATGAAAACAACACACTGACCGTTCATTAATCAAACGTTCACTTACACAAATGTGTAAGATGGGGAAAGTAACTATTTGGTCAACATTTCCCCGTTACATAGAATGCAGTATTTCAAACTCACCCAGATGGGATGCTGCACCCTCAACACCTCCCTTATTTGAACCCAGCTGAACTGAGGTGGGCTACCAGCCACAACTCTGAGGTGAGATTCCAGAAGACTAGAGGCTTTTGAGCTTCCCAAACACCATACGTTTCCTGTTTTTTGCTTGATTATACTATTTATTGCACTTTTTATTGTGTTCTGTATTTTAATACAGTAAACTAAACTGCACTGTTTATACTGCATTTGTCTGCCTTACTGTGCCTGTTAAATTGCGTATTGTTGCTGGTTTCACTGTTTGCAAAGCGTTTGTGCTATTTTCACTGATTGCAAAGTAATTGTTGATATTTTTCACTGATTGCTAAGCATCTGTTCTATTTTCTCTGTTTTCCCACCAAACAGTGTTTTAAATAACTTATTTATTTGCTGTTTAAACATTCTTTAGTGTCTCCTTGCTGTTTTATTTATTTATTTATTTATTTATGTTTAAACTGTTTTTAGTGTCTCACTGCTGTTTTTCTGCTGTTTAAATAATTTTTAGTGTTTCCAGCCTAAATTACTGTAGCTGTCAGCTATAGCATAGTCCAGATATAGTTTTGCTGCATCTGGGTCTGTTTGTAGTGACTATTGTTCTCTGACCACATTTTCCAAGCCATCTTTGATTAGAAGGGGCCCTTCTGCACCCATGTGAGAGAAGTGTGCTGATTGGAACCTGTCTGGTGAAGGGTGATTGGCCTAGGGCTTGGAGTAAGCAACCTTATTGGTTCTTTTGAACTTTTTAAAAGTTTTCTTAAAGTTTTTAGCTTTTGGTATTTAAGCCCCATGTTTGAGCGGGTTTCTGCTTATTTGTGTATCGTGCAGCACCACTCACTGCTGCACAATTGTGCACAATAACTGGACAGATAATTTCGACAATTTTTCCCTTAGATACAGCTGTAGTACATTAGTGTAGTCCTCATCTTTAATATATTTCCAGACTAAGAAATATTGCTAGTGAGCTGTGAACTATTAAACCCCCAGCCAAAAGCCTTGTCAGAAATACCCATTTACAGAGCACCTCCTAGATCAGCCCTGAAACACCCCAGTTGTGATAAGAGTCCTCCAAACCTAGCATTATGGACAGCTGGTCTATCCCTGTTTCTCCTGCCAGCCGTGTTGACTTGGGTCTCTTGAAGCAGTGTAGCAACTGCCTCATGTACACTGACAACCCTCTACTAATAACTCCCTCTTGTACAGAGTGCGAGAGATGTATCTACACCAAGAATCTTGAATTCCTACTCTCTAGCACTCAAAGCAGTAACACTGTAGAGGTTGTCAGCTCACCCACTACTACTCATGCACATAGTACCACTACTCATATCCATAGTATGCATCCAACACATAAATCAACAAATGTGGAGGTTCTCTCAAATATCTTACTGAAACACCAGAGACCTCCAAAACCCAAGACTGCTACAACTATCACATTCCACAGCACCCAAGACATATAGCAACTCCAGCGTCTCAACCACCAAGCCCTTAAGGCATAACACTCATAAACCAAATTTTCTTGTCAGTGCAGAGTCCATAGTGAGACAAACAGATAACCCATTCACCAGGTTAGATAAGTAAAAAGTCACAGCCAACTGACTGTCTGGTGCCAGGGTTTGTCAGATCATGCATGCACTCAGGTCTCTCAGCAACCACTGCCATTATGACTCTGTCATAGCTCATGTTGGAGTGAATGATGTGAGACATACCTCACTGGACTATATGAAGAGATACATGATTGTCCCAGGCAGTTTATGTCCCTAGCCTTGAGCAGCATATTATCCTCACCTAGAATAATGCCACAGTATAAACAAAAAATTATCAATTTCAAACACTGGTTTAGTTTTTGGTGTCATTCCAAGGGGATCCAGTTTCTGTCAGTCTATGATAACATGGTCAACAAATCTCGCTTTTTTGCCAGAGTCAGTTTGCACCTGGCAACACTAGGCTTTTAGCTGCTGGCAAAAGCTCTTTTTAGGCAAGGCCTCAAAAACAAAATTGTCAACATGAAATTTACCAATCATAATAAAATAAGGGTTATGCTGCTAAATGCAATGAGCTTAAACCAAAAACTCCACACCCTGGAAGCACTCCTGTCACTGGAGGATGCAGTCACAGAAACCTGGTTCAAGGCCTCGGAGAGCACCCCAGCCTTGCAAGGCTATAATGCCATCCACACCTTCAGACTGCAAAATGAACATGTGAAAACTAAAGGGGGCTGTGTTTCTATCTATAATGGAGATAAAGTCACCTCCTGACTATTTAGACATGGAAACATCATGATGCTACTCTAAGTTCAGATTACTGTGGGTAGGAACCCCATTGAAGTCACAGTTAGTTATAGATCCCCATCCATGGCTCATGATGCACATGAGGCCTAGTTAACCAAACTGGAGTCATTCCAAATATTTCCAAACACTCTGGTCATGGGGGGGGTTCAATTACCTACCATCAACTGGGAAACCTACTCTAGCCCTAACTCACTAGCACAAACATTCGTTGACTTTGTTAATATAAATGCCTTGGAACAAATTATTCAAACCCCAACAAGAGGAACAAACATAATAGATCTGGTCCTCACTAACATGACAAACAGATGCACCATGGTGACTTTTGGATTTTCATTAGTTAAATCTGACCACAAATCAGTGTCCTTCGAACTGGCACTAACACCAGAACTCACAAAAGGTGAAGTCAGACTAAAAACTGTCACCAAGGCAAACTATACCCACCTAGGGGACAGTATAAATGCTTTTCAAGCCCCATCCCCAATTGGAAGTGGTAACTACATCAAAGCTTACACTAAAGCCCTGTACAATCACTTGTATAAGTGCATAGACTCTGCTGTTCCAGAGAGAATCAAAGCCAGAGTCCCAAGTAAAAACAAGCCACCCTGCTGGGCATCCAACATGAACAAACTTTGCAGCAAACACAAAAGGTTGCTGTCTAGGAAATCTAAGGTGAGGCAGCAACAATGGAAAAGCATCCTCCTCAGCCTCAACAAGCAAATAACACAACATGTCAAATCCTCTAAGGGTAATTTTCAGAAAAACTTAGCAATCACAGCCAAGGATAACCATAAGACCTTTTATAGCTGTGTACACAGTCTAAAAGGTAGGACCCAAGCATGTGCTGAACTAGTGATTAATGGTATCACACACTCTGATTCCGCAGAGATAGCAAACCTGCTGGTGGACAGATTTGGTGAAAATTTCACTCACTTATCCCCTCCAAACTTATCACAAACCTTGACCCCAAATTCCTCCGACCCTACAATCTGAAGAGCAGATTATTAAAGTTTTGTGTAAGGCAAAAAACACAGCCTCTCTGGGACCAGACGGCATCCTAGGCTGTCTTCAAAACAAACTAAAACATGAACTAGCCTCACCATTGAGTACCCTGTTCAATCACAGCCTAACCACAGGCTATGTTCCTGTGAAATGCAGAACTGCAGCAGTTATTCCCCTCCACAAAGGTGGCTTAGCAACAGAACCGGGGAATTATATACCCATAAGTCTGACCAGCCTCATCTGTAAGGCCATGGAACGTATAATCACAGGCCTCATAAATAAAGACATAGGCAACCTCCAAACCCTGGATCTACCCCAATTTGGCTTTGTCAAGGGCAGATCCTGCTTGTTAAACCTGGTGGATTTCTTCAAAAATGTGACCATGGGCATTGACGAGGGCAAATCTGTGCACACAGCATACCTATACTTGACAAAGGCCTTTGACACAATCCCACACACAGGCATTACCGATAAACTTAAAAAAAAATGAATGTCAACTGCTTTGTTGTAAGATTGTTTGCCAACTGACTCACAAACTAGTCACATGCTATCAAAGTGGGTGACTCCACATCAAGCAGCATGCCTGTCCCCAGCAGGGTGCCATAAGGGTCACTGCTAGTCTCCCTACTGTTTGGCATATACTTGTCAGAAGTTCAGGCCAAAACTAAGGGGCTGTGGCTTACCAAATTTGCAGACAATTGAAAACTGGGTGCAATTATCAAATCCACAAATTATATATATACTTCAGGACGGTCTTACACAGACCAACGACTGGTGCCTTAGTCATGGTTTCAAACCAAATGCAAAGAAATGCATCCTCATTCGCTTTGGTAAAAATGGTGTCCCTTCATACTATCTATTAACACCTGTACACTATGTACCTATGAAGTAGTAAGGAATCTGAGATCACAAGTAGACTGCGACCTTAACTTTGACCAACATGTGTCTACTGTATTAAGGAAGGCTTTCTACATAGCACACCTGATTAGCAAAGGCATAGCCTCTACAGCAAAGGAGGTTATAACCCCTCTATACTCATCACTAATCAGGCCGATAATTGAGTATAACACCCCTTTTGTCATGTGCCATACAAAGCACCTGCAGTAATTGGAGTGACCTCAGAGGTTTCTAACAAAAAAGATGAAAGGACTCCAGCACATGCCTTACGCAAACTGACTAAAACCTTTGTCACTATACTCTGTATTATACAGACTTAAGGAGACTTACACCTGGCTTACAGAGCAATCTGCAACCCAAATCTAATGAATTTGCTGCACATCCATAAATCAAACAAGCCAAAAACAAAAATTACAACCCACCTATTTACTAAACAATTTTGACATACAAAAGAAATGTAATGCATCAATATATATATATATATATATATATATATATATATATATATATATATATATATATATATATATATATATATATATATATATATTGGTCACTTTAAATAGGTGAGTTGTAATTTTTGTATTTGACTTTTTTCTATATGTATTGCTGAGAGTGCTAGCTTGCTGTATACACTGAGGACGCCAGGGGGCAAAACCAGTCTGTTTTTTCCTGTTCACTGCTGGTGATTGCTGGGGATATGGCCTACTAAGATGGCAGCATTCCTTTCTGCTGTCTTTTTCATTGTTTTTTTTTTTTTTGCTTATTATGGATTTTCCATATGAATTTGTGGTTGAAACAGTGATTGGATGTATTTGTAATAAATGCTTCAACTGAAGATAAAGAATTGAAGTGCTGGATTATTTGGTCTGTGTGTTTGTCTGGATCTATTTGCACTCAAACTCTGTATATATATATATATATATATATATATATATATATATATATATATATATATATGTATATCAGAAAGAGAGGCCCATGCTGAGCATCTAGAGATAGACTGAGGAAAGCAAGAGAAGCAATAGAAGTATTATTTTAGCTTTTAAATGTATTTCTTTTCTATGCAGTTGTAGCAAAATATGCATGCATATCCTAACTCTAAATGGAAGCATGCATGCTTCAGTTTGTAGCACAAGCCAACTGTAAGAGTCAAGTCTAAGATTGTAGTCAGATGTTGGCGGTTAAAATACCACAAGTAACAAACATAAAATAGTAACATTTTTTAAAAACATTACATACTTTAATTTCTACACAAGTGACATAAATGCCCTGCTGTTAACTTAATCTGTATAACTGGACCAAGCATATATACAATATATGCACATTGCAATGGTTACTTTGAGCAATCCTTACTTATAGTTTGCATTTGTTAAGAACTATACTTAAATGTAAAAGTTCAGATCAAATGCTTTATTATTATGATAATGCATTGTATGTCACATATGATGGTACTAATTTTTTCTCTCTTTTTTTCTCTCACCCCAACCATTATCTCTTTTTTTCTATGTGTTGTCAAACATTTTCCATGTCATCCATCTCTAACAAATCAGAAAATGCTTTACAGTACAGGGAGGTAGGCCAACGCCAGTGGCTCAGCCTGCCCCAGCTTCACGAACTCCATCACTGATGCCCAGCACATCTGGGATCCAACCTGGCAGTACTGCCTCCACTGCCCTTGTACTAACTGTTGCCTCAGGTGGCACTACCCTGCAGCTGGTGCTGTCGTAAACCCAATCATGTTGTCCCCCAGCCTGTTGTGTTCCTCAACATCCCTGTGTCTTGTCTTGTTTGTCCTGTTTGTTTGCATTGCTTCCTTACCTAACCTACTTAGTTGACCTAAAAATGTCTATGTTCCTTACCCGATATTCCTCTCTTACTGAAGTAAAAAAAATGGGCACCTGACCCAAAAAAAAAAATATTGTCCCATACATAGCTCTTCACTTTGCACGCGCCTTCTTGACACACTTGATTTTTGTCCAATCGGCTATACAACATGATTGTGTTGTTGTCACTCCTCTTTGTTAAGGTGACAGTCAAAATTCAGCTAATATTCTGTATCATATTTTCATGTTACACTGTTGAGGAAGTGGATAGCTATGGTTCTTTCTTGCCTTACTCCTGCACATTCCTATATTGCTTTTCATTTGTTCTTCCCCCTGCTTTCCGCCTATTTTACCACTTTCCTATCTACCCCACTTTGACACCTTTAATCTGGTCAAAAATAGACACATAAGTAAAAAAAAACAGCAATGGAGTCCTTCACTTTTTGTCATCTATGTTTGCACAATGGAGAATGGCTCTTCAGCACTGCTGTTACCTCTGTGCAATATCACTTAAACAGACTGTGCTAAGGTAACACACAGTGCATGTAGCATAAAGAATTATTTCACTGCACTATAAATACAGCTGGAAAACTATTAGCTACACCTGGATTTGAACCCTATATCATATGGGCTCTAAAAGAAATGTATCAATCTATTTACACTTACTGCCACACATTCAGCTAAGCAGCAGGTGTGTTTCTTACACTCTGTTCTCAGAACTTTCATAATCTTAACAATGAGGCTCCTGTTTGCTTGGACTTTAAGTATCTACAAACAGTGAAAGCAGTACAAATGTGCATCTCACGTGTGCAAACACTTTGCCATCAGTCACTCAAACCAGCTGCTCGGCAGTGCACTAAGGATAGTTTTCATTAGTATGCATTACTTATGTCTATAATCCATGTAGTCTTCATGCCATTAAAGTACATAGAAAATCAGAAACAAAGAGAAGGAACTTTTTAAGAAAAGAACACATATCTTTACACTGCAGCCATCTGCTACCTGCACCCATGCACTTCAAACTTGGTTGCTCAGTACTTGTTCACAAATATATCAACTATAGTACAGAAATAAATAACAAATGCTTTATTTTATACCATGCACATCTTTGTAATGACAATATGCATTCAGATTTTCCAGTACTTGTAGTAATGTAGACAGCTGTTTGCATATAGTTTGTAAAGCTATTTCTTAAAGTATACCTGCACATTAGAAACACAGCAGCAAATACTGCACTTTGCACCCTCATCAGTCTAGTAACATGCAGAACTTTTATATCTTGACAGTTGTACATGGCTAGCTATCCATTTCAAACAAGCCTCCGAACATCTTCTCTTAAACATCCAGTGCTGATGTCATCTGCAATAAATTGTTCTTCAGCCTTGGAAAAGCCAGAGTTTTGTCATGGTTCTTGCATTAAGTACTGAGATCTCTAATCTGTGTACTTAGGTATGGGTTTTAATCTCACTGCAGTCAGCTGGTGTGTGTGTGTGTGTGTGTGTGTGTGTGTGTGTGTGTGTGTGTGTGTGTGTGTGTGTGTGTGTGTGTGTGTGTCTAGTCAGAAGAACACAATTGTGGATCTTGCAGTCATCACTACAATCCCATGGAGTATCAATATTTTGACAGTTGGACATGCCTACACATCCATTTCATTCAGACCTTCCAACATCTATCAAACATCCAATAATGATGTAATCCACTGTAAACTGCCCTGCAGCTGAGGACAGCCAACTTGTACTGTAGTGCATGTGTTCATTACTGAGTCCTCTAATCTGTGTACTTAGGTAGGGGTTCTAATCTCACTCCAGTTAACTTTTGTGTGTGTGTCTTTGTGCATTTGCTTGACATTAGAAGGAGCATTTTACACCAGCATGTTGGATACTGCTATTACCATCTTCCTCTCACCAGACATTGCTGATGTCATCACTTATAGAGTATTGTGTGACTGTCCAAGTCAGACTTCTGCCATGGTGCTTGCATTAAATATGGCACTCTCTAGTCAGTGTACTTAGATACATAGGGATTCAGTTCTCACTGCAGTCAATTATGGTATGTGTGTGTTTGTGCACTTGCTTGACATTAGAGAGAGAGCTTTTTAACACCAGCATGCGAGATACTGCTATTACCATCTTCCTCTCATCAGAATCTGCTGATGTCATCAGCTATATTGTATTCTCTGACACTATAAAAGCAGGAATTGTGTTCTGGCTGTTGTGTTAAGTACTATCCTCTGCAAATAGAATAGATTTAGAATGATATGTGAATCCACAGCTATGTCCAACACTCCTCCAAACATCTTGTTGTAGCATACAATGATTATATCCTCCTGTGTAAAATGCACTTTGACATCATTCAAGACAAACTAGTGCTGTGGCAGTAACATTAACTACTGTATTTGCAATCTAATTTATCTACACATATAGGTGTTCTAACCTGGCTGCAAGCTGCTTGTGTGTCTATACATACAAATACAACTATCACTTATGAGACAATTTTACACAGGTATTTGACTGCACATCCATGCCTTGCAGTGCTCACAACATGTTCTCCTAAGCATACAATAATGCTATCATACTCCTTAAACTGCAACATTACAGTTTTACCATCAGACATTTCTGGTGTTGTTACTGTGACATTGCATGGCATTCATATTCTATGCATATACAGGTGTAATGTTCATATCAGGCCCACTGTACTGCTGTGTGTTTGGTTGCTGGTGTGATCCTTGGAATAGCTCTGCATTTCACTACCATTTGGGGTACCATTCATTGTAGCCCAGCACATCCTTCTTTATCTTCTGGCCACATGACATCCTTCTTGCAGAGGAGTGAAGGATGTTTTCATGTCAAATATGCATACATACATCATGAAGCAGGAGTCCTTCCATTAGCCTATGCAAGGCATCCCCAGACCACTGTATATGTGATTGCTAATTCTGTCATAGTGTGGTGCACAAGTCCCATATGGACAGTGGCAGAATGTAATTCAATCCAACAAATATACACATACGCACAATAATCTTACTATCTTCCATGCATATAGGCATTTTTACTTTCATTTTAAAATAATGGCTAGGATTTCCTGTGATGTTGGCCATCAGCCTAATAGTGTCCTATGACCCTATGATCACTTGACATGTCAATGTTGCTGTCATTGACATATGCTATATTGAGATGTGGATGTACAGTATGACTACAAGTGAGTATTACAATCTGTGATGTTAGCTAATGTATTGATGACCATTGCTGCCACTACATTACATGATCCTTCTATAATAGCTGCAGTTAATATGCCCACTGAGAACTGTTGACAATCGGTTCATAGTTTCATAGGAGTTTACTAGGCTAGCAGTTCTACAGCCCTTGCAAGTCTAACCATGTCCATCTCAAGTAGCCCCAATTGCCCTTATTAGGTGGATGCAATTGGCAGAGTGAGTCTATGGTCAACACCAACTACTGCTTGCCATGAGGGATGTAGATGCCACCCCCAGGGTGAATTTGCAGTCTCCCATCCATTTGTCTAGATTGTGTTTGAATAGGGTCAGTGAGGAACTCTGCCTCATGTGATTTGGAAGTTTATTCCAGAAGAGTGTCAGTCTCTGGGAGATATATCTATCAAGCATTTTCTGTTAATGTCACAGGCTAGGTTAAGATCCCTAGAGTGATTGACTGTTGTGCCATTACATTTGCGGATGTGCAGCATTTACATAAGGGCAGGGTCAGAGATTGCCCTGTAGGCCAGGCACCAGTCATCTCGCAGAAACCAGTATGATACACAGTACAGTGACAGGGCTTTCAGTCTATCCACTTATGTCATGACATGGTTTGGAGGCCCTGTATTTTCTTGTTGAAAAACCCCTGAGGTCTCTCCACCTACTGTAGGCGTCTGGTGAGGTACATTCAATAGGGAGCAATAATGAAGGTCAGCTGAGGGTCGAGTACAGTGGTGTTATAACATCCTCAGACCTGGATGGCCTTACTTATGAGGTGCATGATGTAGAAGGCTTTCCTTACCACTGTGGAAACTTGGTGGTATAAGTTCAGGTTGCTATCTACCTGTGTTCCCATGTCTTGCATCACTGGGTGGAGCTTAGGGTGGGTGTTGTCAATACTGTAATTAGCAGGGAAATATACTTTGCCAAAGGCAACAATAATGGGACTTCTTTGCACTTAGCTGTAGACCTTGGCTTTGGCACCAATCATTTGTCTGTGTTAGCCCCTCCTGTAAAATGTTAGCATCATTGGTGGGCTCAATGATTCTACCCAATTTGCAAGTATCAGCAAACATGTTAATCCAAAGGCCATCAACTGTAGCCTGGACTTCCAAAAAAATAGATTCCAAACAGTAATGGCCCCAGCACAGATCCTTGTGGTATGCTACTAGTGACGGCTCTACTGATAGAGGTTGAGTCACCAACTTTGACAGTATGTGTTATGTTGTTGAGCCACTTGGCTATCCATCTAGTGACATAAGGGTTAATCCTCAGCTGTGAGAGTTTATCAATGATATCTGAGTGTAGTTTTGTATAAAAGCTTTGGCCAAGTCAAGATAGGTGGTATACAATGTCTTACCTTCATCTAGGTCTTTGGTGACTTTCTCAAAGAATTCTACTAGGTTTAATAAGCAAGATCTACCCTTATCAAATCCAAACTGGATTGGGTCTAGAGTTTGAAAGCCACCTATGTCCTTGTTAATAATGTTCTTGATGATTCTTTTCATGGCCTTGCATATGAGACTGATTAGACTTATGGGTCGATAGTTCCCAGGGTCAGCTGATGCTCCCCCCCTTTATGCAAGTGGATTACTGTTGCTGTTTTCCACTTTGCTGGAACAAAGGCAGTTCTCAGGCTAGGGTTAAAGAGGACGCTAAGTGGGTCCCCTAGGTCCTGTTTTAGATTGCTTAGTAAGCAGCCTGGGATGTTATTTGGTACCATTGATGCTGTGTTTTTAGCCATGAAGAGTGCACATATGACCTGATATCTACAGATACTTGTCAGAGGACTGTTGTCTGGCATGCTTTGAGGTATGGCCTGTGGGTAGAGGGGGGTGAAGTTTGTGCCAAATCTGTGAGCTAACAGTTTGGCAATTTCCTTCAGTACAGCTTCATGTTTAGACTCCTAGCATTAAGCAGCAGAACCTTGAGTTTGCCTCCAGTGAAGTTTTTTACATTGCAACTTTTGTTGCCTTGACATTGCCTGAAAAAGGCACTATGGGGAGGCAAGTGCCTTTGCTAGTGTCCAACAGCCTGGAGGACACAGGTGCAGACCACCTCTGGCAAAACAGTGTGGCCTGTCCACCATCTCATTCCAGGATGACAAATTCTGGATCCCCCTGGATTGACACCAGAAGCTAAGCCAAGTGTTGATATTGATCATTTCTTGTTTATATTGTGGCATCATCCTGGGTGATGGTACAGTGCACAGACACATTCACTGTGCAGTCCATACTGTATCATGTTGACATGTAATTATTGTTCATCCTACAGCTGTCTTCATTGACATGCCCTCATCTGCTGTACATTACCATGTTTCACCTGTTCTCTTTCCCCTGTGTTCATTCCTACAGCTCATCTGTGTGTCATTATTCAATACACACACTTCCCCTGTTTGAATATAATGCATTCTGTGTACTCTTACTGATCATTTACACAACTTTTGTTCAGTATCCTGCCACAGGTTTTCACAATAATCTGCACTGTATACACTTTCATGTAATGTGTTGGAACTATATACATTGCTTTATTAATAACCCTGGTAATTATTGTGGCATTCCGCATAAACATGCATACCTACTTTGCTCACAAGTAAACAGGTTTACATGTCTGCTGCTGTTCATGTGATTTTACATGGTTTCCTAGCTGCCAACACTCTTGCTAGCCATGAACCATATTTATTTATGTTTAAACATGGTACATATGCAATTAGCAATGCTGCTCACCGAGCAAACACATAAACTCTGTATAGGCTTTGCGATAAGCCTACACAGAGTTTATTGAATGCCCACAATTATCTTTCTGACCCCATCAGATTTACACATAAAAATAAATGTACGTATTACTCACCATGTTACAAGTCTTATTCCAGGTTCAGTTTGTTCCTACTTTCATATGCATTATTGGGAGGGAGTGGTAGACCTACAAACTGAGGCTCAGACTCTTTCCAACCTCTCAAAAACTAACATATATACATTTAAATTATACCATATCTAAAGAAAATCATTGTAGTAAATGGAATCTGAATCCCAAACTATTAGAAACTGAAAAGTTGTATCAGTAATGTTCAAATTGTTTAATAACTTCTACAATCAAATATATCAGAATGTCATAAAACTGGATATTAAATGGTCTGCATCCAAAGCTCAGATTACAGGCAGTTTCATTAGTAAAGCCTATATTTTATAAAAAGAAAAGTAAGCAAACAGAAACTGCCTTAAAAGTAAACTAATTAACTGTGAAATCAGCCTTCACAATTTGATGATATGACCTTGAATAAACAAATCATAGCAGCTTGACATAAATAGTATTTCTTTACATGCAATAGCTTTCATGGTATGAAAATAAAACACTGGCTGCATATCCTTAATAGGCTCAACTACCATCAAAAGTCTTAGCCAAATTACTAAAAATGCATTCCACTCCAAAAGCTATAGAAGAAATTATAATAGATAATGTGACATTTACTGCAGATTTAGAAATCTTAAATATCTTACAAAAATATGTTTGGTATGCCTTGAACAACCCTTTGGTCGAGTCTGATATAGAAGTAATCAGTCAATTTCTCAACTAGTTATGTTTCCCTACACTAAATCATGAATATAAAAACCTCTTGTGTAACACAATAAGCATTCAAGAAATTCAACAAACAATACTACACTTAACACAGCATAGCCAGGCCCTGGCAGATGCATAGTTTTAGAATTGTTTTATAGAAATCCTCTCCAAACTTTTGTTACATCTATACAATTACATAACAAAAAATGGTATTACTGACCCATATTTAAATCAATCCAAAACTATTTTAATTCTCAAACCAAATGAAGATCTCACCAACATAGCTACTATAATATAGATAACATTTTTGCTGCTATCTTTGAAAGAAGACTTAAGCAGGTTCAGCCATCTTTTATACTTAAATAGCCATTTGGTTTTCTTAAAGACAGGCAAACAACTGACCAAACACTTAGATTACTTAGATTACAAAAAACTTACTATATGCCAATAAGCCCAATATTTTTGTTATTTTTCTAGACACGTCCACAACCTTTGACAAAATTAGTATGCAATTTCTTTTTAAAGTGGTGGTAATTCAAATTTACAAGTTCCTTCTTAAAGTGTATCAACATTTTATATGAAAACCTAACAATAATCTTGTTAAGAAACGAAATCCATCACCTATAAATATCAGTAACTGAGTACGACAAGAATGACTCCTTCTCCCATTTGTTTAACTTGTATATTGAACCCCTGTTCCTAGCGTTAACTAAAAAAATGTATTAAACTATCCCAGTCTGTTCTGGAATTAATATTTCATTCACTGCTTTTGCAAATTATGTGACTATTTACTTAACCCTACCAAATCAAGACATACCAAAAATGTTCAATACTATTCAAGTTTTTCCTAATTACTCTATCTGCTTATTTCACACTTGCCAAAAAAAGCTCAGAACTTTCCTTTTCATACAAAGACTTGCAAAATCTGTGGATCAGACAATGCAGAGATTTTTTTCTACATTTTTGGGACTGTAAATATTCTAAAAGCCTATGGCCTAAGTTAGTTTCAAAGATCAAATCAGTTATCTGAGAAATAAGAAATATTTCATGAAAATTATCTATTTATACATTCCTTCCTCCTCAGCTCATAAAAAACTTATTTGTTTTGATAATTTGGTTTTCCTTACTCAAATTATACATATCTCAGAACAAGGAGAAATAAGAATACTTTGTGCAATTGTCAACCATTAACAAAAATCTTTACAGTTAATAAAATCTGGAATAATTCCATCTTATTTTCAGGCTGCTTAATTTAATTTAGTATATTCCAAAATTAAGGTTTTATCTTCTTTCTATAACTCACAATATTGGACTTCTGAAGATGTCATTGCTATTTGTATATTTGCCAAATGTTTCTATTAAGTTCTTTCTTTCCATTATTGAACAAGCAGGACACTTTTCATGTCATTTTAGATCTCACTATTTTAGTCTACATAGTGTAAATAGCTTATTCTTTTATAATTTGGTAGTTATGTAGTTCCACATGTTATTTGTATTTTGTTAAATAGAACATTTCATACTCCACACAAATAGCCAGAGTATGTCTCTCTCTCTCTCTCACACACACACACACACACACACACACACACACACACACACACACACACACACACATAAGTTTTATATGTTAGAGATATATACATGCAGAATGGGGCATGTTTTTGGTGAATGTACAAAACTTGGAACTAAGTGGGATAAACCACAGACGTAATAAATATTATATACAAATAATGTTAAGCTTATGAACAGTATGATTTTATCTATTCCAATGAGATTGAGTGTAAATAATAATTACTTCCTTCTTAGACAGTTCTTTATTTATGACAATAAAAATGACATCAAGAAACTGTAACACAAAAAAGAAACTGAACCAAACATTACCAATTTTTGTTTCTCCTTCTGAAAGTCTTTTATAAAGAAATTGTAATAACAATTTGACAAAACAAAAATTAAATTCTGGCCTAAGCAGAAATTTTGGAAATCTATATAACAGTGGTGCCACATCAAATGAATGAATTATGAATGTCATGTTTTATATGAAATCAGTGCATTTATGGAGAACAAGTACATACTGTAAATAGTTATGACATCAGTAGTTAGTAAGAGGATGTTTAGAAAGAGCTTTGATAGCCAAAGAATGTTTAAGAAACATATATTTCCTCAGAGTATTTATTGTTATATGGCAAAGACAAACCAAAATGCATAACTGACAAAAATTAAAAAAAGAAAGAAAACAGCTGTTTGTAGATCCCAAAGTATGTTAAGGATCACATACTTCCCATAGCTAAGGGGAATGTTCAGTTTGGTTTAGCCACATATCTGCTTTTGCACTGAATACTACCTGTTTCCAACATTCATAAACCAGTAAGTTAGTTGACAACTATTTTCCCACATACCACAGCATCTTGAATCGGTATTTCCCTTTCTTTATCTGTATTTCTTATCACAGTTGTAGCTAATGTAAAATAATGCAATACAGTAATAATTAAGTCAATCTAATTCATTTATTAAACAATAAAAACAAAGATCTGACATACTGCTGGGATCCCAACAATATGAACTACTTCAACTCCACACACTTACTCCCTGAGCAGCTCGACCTCATGAAAAGAACTCGTTCAACCTGAGACTCTACTCACAAGCCACATCTACTCTCATTACCCCCTTATTACCCTAGAACCACACTCTGCAGCTTTGCATATGCCTTCTGCTCTACAGCACCTACTCATTGGTAAGATCTGCCCATTGGCATGAAAGAAGACAACACCAACTCCAAATTCAGAATGCAACTCAAAAAACAGATCATCCTAGCCAAATTCTCTTGCTTCAACACAGGACCTGTCACATAACACTCCATCCCTATCTCTTTCCCAAGTCTCTTCTCCTACTGAATGTTGTCCCATTTCAGAAACTAAACTATATATTGTGCATTACACTCTGCCTGTTCAAGATAATTTATATACTTAGAAAAATATATAGAAATACTCAACTCCTTGGCCCCCATCAGGAAACTTAGGATCAAAACTCATTTTACCCCCTGGCTAAAACAAGCCACCAGAACACTTATGAAGAAGAGAGATAGTGGATGGAATAAACATTAGAAATATAAATCCTTCACCAATCTTCAAAACTACAGAGAACTCCATAACTTAACCTAAAAAAGGTGACCATTGATAAAACTTTTTCCATAAGCCATTTGATATCCCACACTCTAACCCCCAAAAATTCTGGCAATCTGATTACATCCTGGATGCCCATCTTCCCCCAAGCCCTGCCCTAACAGCTCTTCCACAGACACTGTTACATTCCTTAATACCTTCATCGACTCTATCTGTACCCTGACTAAAACAATATCCATAATCCTACTCTCCCATTTCCACCCATTCTACTGTCTTTTCTCTCAAACCTGTCTTCACAGCCTATATCAAGTCCCTTCTCTCTAAACTTAAAAAATATTCTCCATCAGTTGATAATCTACCTCCACAATTCCTAAAAATAGTTGCCTACTCTATCGCTTTCCCCATTTCCATATCACTCAATAGATCCATTCAGCAAAACACTGTACCTAATATCTGGAAAAAATTCTATGTCATTCTCTTTCACAAAGGCATCAATGCAGCTGATCCCTCTAATTTCCATCCTATCTCCCCTGTCAAAAATATTGGGAAAATGCATTCAGAAACACCTCCTTGATCATCTACCCCTCCAAGAAAATCTTCTTACTTCTTCTCGGCATGTCTTTTGCCCAAAACATAGTACTGCTACTGCTCTTATAACCTTCATAACTACCATTCCACTAGCCTGTGATAATAATAAGTTAGTCTACTGCATGTTTCTTGATCTATCCAACACCTTCAACACTGTTTTCCACAAACTACTTTTATCCAAACGAGCTTCACTTAACCTTTCTCACTATCTTGGTTCTCCAGCTACTTCTCAAACAGATTCCGGGCTGTAAAATGGTAATCTAGCTTCTTCCCTTCTTACCTGTTCAAACTGTGGTGCTTCAAGGTTCCATCTTTGGACCCCTACTTTTCAATATCTGTATTATTGACCTTCACTCTTCTTGCCCACTATCTACTGTTATTCAATATGCTGATGTTTTCACAATAATCTCTGCTCTGACAACATTAATCACCTTAATTTCCTCACCCAACATCTCCTTCACTCTGTTGAACAATGTTTACTTCTAACCAATTGTTACTGAAACCTAAGAAAACTAACTTTTCCTATTCCTCCCTTCAACTCTCCAACACCATAAAACTATTTTTTTGTCTCCTCCTTGGACAACACAGCCATCTCTACTAAACCTCACACAAAATTTCCTTGGAGTTATTATTGATGACCACCTGAAGTCTGATCTCCACACTCAGCAATATATTAAAAAAAATCATCAAAACCTCAGACTCCTATACAGACACAAAAACATTCTCACTCTTTCCTCCAGACTCTCCCTTGCTGAAGCCTTCCTACTCCTGAAATTACTCTATGCAGCCCTATACTCACAAACCTCCAATCTAATCTTCTGACTAAATTAGAGGTCACCTACAACAAACCTGCAAGATTTGCCTCTAATTTTCCCTATTGGACTCATCATTGCCAGGCCCTAATTAACCTGTAATGCCTGGAATTTCAGCACCAAATTCTGTTCCCCCAGCTTCTCACAGCTCATTCAGACTTATACAATCCATCATTTTGCCCCTCCCTCTCTACTCTCATCCAGCCTTACATTCCCAGCCATGCTCTCCTTAGTTCTCATCAGAACCTACTGCAAGTCTATAAGCCTAGCAAAAATATTGGCAAACTTCTCTACAGCTACTCTGTCGCAAATGTCTGGAAAAAACTTCCACTATATGTCAGATCAATCACTAACTCTAGCTCCTTTAAAATAGATTTAAAAGACACCTATCGTAAGTCATGGTCATGCCTTTGTAACGACCCAACATAACTTATGGCTTACAAATGTCTGTAGTGTTTTTCTTGTACTCTACACTCAACCTCTCATTATTGCTGTCTTCCTAGCATGGCTTATAACTGTCTGTACCGTATTACTCCTTTTGCATTTATTTACACCCTCTTTATGCAGTTTTGTATCTAACTTACTTACTTACAGCAGATTTGTACTGTGCACATTTTGTTTTTCTCATTACTGTCTCACAAAAAAATTGAACTTGTTATTAACTATTTGCTATTTTATGTTTGTAATTTTTAATCTTTTCCTCCTGTAAGTATTTAAAATTGTTATTCACTGTATTTTTTTTTGTTTGTTTTTTTTTTTGTAATTCTGGAGCTTTTCTTCTTGAGTTTGTAATTGTTATTCACTGTTTTTTGTAATGCTGGAGCTTTTCTCCTCGGATCTCTGCTGAAAAAGGGTCTCTGCCCAGTCGGACTAACTCGGTCAACAAATGTCAAATAAATAAATAAATATACAGTTTTTCCATCTAACTAGTCTGAACTACTTTGTTATTGCTTCCATTTCTGTGTTTTTTACTTGTGAAATGTTTTGTATTTCATCTCAGTTCAGCCTGAAATCAGTGGACTATCCTGGTAAGCAAATATATGCATAAATAACCATTACTATATTTATTATACAGAAAATACTACTAGACATATATATTTACTGGATTATATGTAACTGAATAAAACACCTTTATGGGACTAAACAAACTGATTTGTTTAGAATACATCCCCATTTAAATGTAAATCAGTCATGGTTTATGCCATGGAGGCAGACAACTGGAGTGCTAGAGTCAAGACAGCTACAGGAAAACAGCACATTAAAGAAACTGTCAGACTATCCTTCAGATTATCTTCTTTTCTCACCTACCATTCATTTTCATTCAGGTTTGCACTTGTTGAATCCCTTTCTTTGTTTGTTCCTCTCAATAAGTGTATCTCCTGGAATATGCTCATTGACTCTTAATTAATCTCTCAAGCTTTTTTTTCATGACTGAATTTCCTAGAATAATTAGAATTCATTTTCATAACTTCTTACAAGGACATTAATACTTAGCAATGGCTTCTTTTTGGTACTTACTGCACAGCCTTTTTGTCATGCAGGTGATAAGCAAACATCATCATCATCGACCCCTTTTTCTTATTTTCTGTGCGTTTTATCATTCAATCCATCCGTCTTGTTGCTAGACACTCTAGTTTCATCTTGCCTTCATCCTATCGCTACTAAATTTTCTTCACCAAATTGTCTTCTGATTTTCTGCACATGTTCCTACACCACAGTAATCTGTTCTCTTTGACCTTCTATACAATGGGGCTATTTTAGCTTCTACTCTGAGGACCTCATTTCTTCATCCGCCCACATTGTGTATCCTCTCACCCATCTCAGACACTTTATCACCTTTATCTTCCTCAACTACTCTACCTGGTTTCTGAACCATACAGTACTACTGGTCACACAAATCATTTGTACACCTTACTTTTCAGCTCCTTTGACATTCTTATATCATACACTACCACTGGCACTTTTTCCAGTTGGCTGCAGCAACTCTGATTCTAGCTTTGACCTCCTCATTCAGAATTCCCCTCTCCTCAACTATTCCTAAAAGATACTTGAAGCTTTTAAGCTGATCCACTTTTTTCTCTTCGATCTCTGATTTCCCCCATTTACTACCATTACAACTGTCTTACCTGTACTCAGTTTTAAATTATATGTCTTCAGTTTTGAATTCAGTTCCCCCATCCATTCCTGAAGTTATTGCTCAGAGTCTGTCTGTAATACTACATCAACTGCATACAGTAACTTTGCTAGTCTGATCCCTCCAGCCTGTTTCCTAATATAGTCCAACACCAATATGAACAGTGGCAGCCTCACTGCTGGACTGTGATGCATACCTACTCCCACAGGAAATCCCTCTGTCTGGGACTGTGAACCACTGCAGGACTGCCCAAATCAGCTTTCTTTGGACCTTATCATATGCTTTCTCCAAGTCTAGGAATGCCCAGTTTGGCCTTTTCCTCATATCTAGCTTCTTCTCAACTATCTAACAGCAAACATCTGGTCATGTCTGTTGCATCTTGACCTGAATCCAAATTGCTCATTTCCTGTTTTACTTTTTACTACCCTCGCTAGGACATTCATTCAATGTAACATGAATTTGATACCTGTGGACTGCCCATAGTTGTGAATATCCCATTTGTTCTTATGCACTGGCACTACTTTGCTTATTCTCTAGTCATCTGGGATATGTCTCTCTCTCTCTCCATACTGCTACAAGTACCTTCAGGAGCAATTTCTCCTCTGCCTCACCCAACATCTTGATCATATCTGATGTGGCTTCATTAGATATGGCTTCATTTTCCTTAATGCTGTTACTACACCTTCTAGAGTGGGTTCCTCCTCTTCTCTCATCTCAGGCTGTGTCTGGGGTTGTACAGTTTCTCTGGGGGTTTCTTCATTTAGAAGCTGCTGAACGTACTCCTTCCAATTGCCTTTGATGGCCTATGGACTGGGAAGCAGGCTGCTGATGGAATCCCTTATAAAGGGTGTCTGACTATCTTCTTTATCTTTCTGTCACTTTTGACAAGCTGGTAGAGGGCATCTAGTGCCTTGGTCTTTGCTATTGCAACTCTTCTCTTAGCCTCTTTGTTAGCTTAACAGTCTACCTTCTTAGCCTGATCAGCCTTTTCTATCTCTGATTTTTTTGTTGTACTAATTCTTTTATTTGACAGCTTCCTGAACTTTTGCATTCCACAGCCAGCTTTCCTTGTGTACTTTGCTTCCGTACCTGGCTTGGCTGAATATCAGTTTTATAGTCCTCAAACATGATCTTTAGAAGTGCTGCCATTCTTCTTCAACTCTATTTCCTCTTCTTCCTGAGGTGCTAGAACCCTGAATAATTCCTTGAAGACTTGTGATTCTCTACAGCCTAGTATCTATTCACCTTAGAGCCTCTTCTGACCACAGCTTGCAGCTAATTGTGACAACTAGTGGTTTATGCCATGAGATGTCTGTTTCACTGATTCTACCCAAATGCCCTTTTATTACTAGGAGAAAGTCTACTTGAGTTGCATGTTGGCCACTCTTGTATTTAATCTTTTGACTGTTGCTTTTTCTGAACTATATGGTGGCTACCATGAAGCTATTAACCAGACAGAAGATTAGAATTCTCTCTCCTTTTTTATTTGTTGCACCACACATGTAGAACCAAGCAGTCTGTCTGACTCGATATGTGTATTCAGGTCACCCATTATCAAGACCAGCTCATGTTGCCCTGCTTTATCTAGTAGGTCCTGCAAATGCTGCCTGAATGCACTCCTTTCCTTAATATCACACCCCTGCTGTGGGGGATATGTTGATATTATGAACAGTGCATATCCTTATATTGGAGTCTGAGTGCCCTGAGTCTATCACTAATTCTAATGATTTTCTGAAGCACCTCCTCTCCACAATTCCAACACCATTTCTTGTCTTTCCTCCTCCTGAATAGATGACTCTGGATCCCAAGACAAGTAGCTTTGCTGCACTGTGGCATTGGGCCTCACAACACCCCTGGGCAGGCATTATTTACACAGTAACACACACTCTGTTGTGCCCTATTGCTTGCATACCAGCTGAAAGTATTGCATATACAATCTCTATTCTAATAATTGATTCATATTGGAAAATAATGTCCTCTACCTATGGAAAAAATCATTTATTCCACTACACGAGGTCAATCAATCATATTAAGACAATTATCATTTTATCTTCTTATCAAAATTATTAAAAAAAAATGTATTCATATGCAACTTTTCAACTACCTAGGAGATAATCAACTTCTGTCTTCAACTCAGCATGGCTTCCATTCTCATCACAGCATGACTAATCCTTTACTGAAGTTTGCTAATATTATCAACACCTATAGAAATACATGAAGCATAGTCTCCACCATCTTGCTAGACTTATAAAAAGTCTTGATAATCTCCCCCAAACAGAAACTCTCACATAATCTCTCATCCTTAGGGCTCATCAACTATGGGTCCCACAAGGATCTATACAAGGCCCCATGCATATTCATCAATGATCTCTACACTACTACAAGAATGCTACCCCAGTTCAATACATTGAGGACTCATTCCTAATCTGATCTGTCAACACTCTAAATTCCAAGACCTTGCACAACAATCCTTATGGATTAAAACATGGCTAAATAATTTGCAACTACTTCTAAACCCTAAAATAAATAAATAAATTACTGCTCTTTATCCCAAAACATGTATCAATGAAAACAATATTGTTCACTGTCTTCTCTGCCAATGACACCATGATAGAACCAACAAACTACATTAATTTATAGGTTCATAGGTAGGTACTAGGCTAGCAGCCCAAGGGCCTATGTAAGCCTAGCCAACAAGGTTCCCTGGCTTAAACCACCCAAGAAAGTTATTTTCCTGTGCCACTGTTGAGCAGAGACACAGAAGTGATCGCCAGGGTGTATTTCCTATTCCCCATCCACTCATCAAGATTTTTCTTGAAAAGTGCTAATGAAGAACTTTGCTTGACATAGATGTGTACACTGTTCCAGAGTATGGAAAGTCTCTGGGACAGGAATCTATCCCTCCAGCATGTCCTGTTTATTGTGGTGACAAGGTTTAGGTACCTATAGCGTGAAGCTCGGAGGGATTGGGATTTCTTTAGGTGTAGCATGTCCAACAGCTCTGGGTTTGACATAGCTTTATATGTTAGGCAGAGATCACCTAGGAGTAGGTGATATGCTATGGAGTAAAGCTGGAGTTTTTTGAGACGGTCAGTGTAGGGCATTTGTTTGAGGCCAGTAATCCTCTTTGTGAGGTACTTCTGTGGCCCTTCCAGCTGCTGCAGATGTCTTGTGAGGTACATTCCAAAAGGGGAGGCTGTACTCTATTATCAGTGAGTGTCAAGTAGAGGGGAACAATGACCTCTTTTTTCCTGGATGAGAACGCTTTTATGATGAGGTGTGCCACGTAGAAGGACTTCCTGACTACTGTGGTGATGTGACTATCAAAGGGGAGATTACTGTCCACATGTGTCCCAAGGTCTCTTATCACACATTTAGTGTTAAGTAGATTGCTGCCTATGTGGTAGTTCATGGGTACAGAGTTTTTAGCAAAGGGGATGACACTGCACTTTTTGGCATTAAGCTTGAGACCATGGCTCTGACACTGGCATCTGTCTCAGCAAGGCCCTTCTGTAGGATGTCCACATCATTTGGGGACATGACTATGGCTCCTAGTTTGCAGTCATCTGTGAACTTCATTAGCCAGAGGCCTTCTGTGTTAGCCTGTACTTCAGAGAATTAGATACCAAACAGGAGAGGTCTCAGGACTGAACCCTGTGGTACTCCACTTTTCACTGGTTTGAGGTCAGATTTGGAGTCTGCAACCTTTACAGTGTGGGTTCTGTCAGTGAGCCAGTTGGCAACCCATCTAGTGATGTAGGGATTTATACCTATTTTAGTGAGTTTAGCTATAATTCCAGAATGGGGGATGGTGTTGAAAGTCTTAGCGAGGTCAAGATAGTATGTGTGAACCACCTTACCCTCATCTACGGCTTTGGTGACTGCCTCAAAGAAGTCAATCAGGTTCAGAAGGCATGATCTGCCTTTCACAAACCCGAACTGGGTGGGATCCAGAGTTTGGAGGTTACCAATGTCTTTGTTTATGAGTTCCATGATGATATGTTCCATGGCCTTGCAGACTAGGCTTGTCAGGCTAATAGGGCGATAGTTCCCTTTGTGGAGTGGGATAACTGTTGCTGTGTGCCATTCAGTGGGCACAAAGCCTGATGCAAGGCTATTATTGAACATGGGGCTTAGGTGGGGAGCCAGTTTGTTCTGAAGTTTGTGTAAAATGCAGCCTGGGATGTTGTCCCGTCCCATGGATGCTATGTTTTTGGCTTTAGAGAGTGCAGCTTTTACCTGTATAGTTGTGATTACAGGGACTCTGCATTTTTCCTGTATAGATATGGGCCCTTTAGGGGGTGAGGTGGGGGTAAAGTGAGCACTGAACTTATCTGCCAGGATGTTGGCAATATGAGTTGGTTCTGTAATTTTTGTGCCGTTGTGCTGTAACTCAGAGCAGATCTGGGTGTTGCCATCGAGATTCTTGACATAGCTATAGAATGCTTTGTGGTTGTCCTTAGAATTAGTGGTGATTTTGTTTTCATAGCTAGCTTTGGAGAATTTTATAAGGGATCTCAGCTTGAGCTCCTCCACTCATGGGATTTTACTCTCTTTTGCAACAGTTTCTTCCTTCTGTTGTACAGTTTGTTTATGGCAGGGGACCACCAGATTGGCTTCCTTTTTTTGGAGGAGGCGTCTTGGTTCTGTTTGGGATAGCATGATCCATGAATTTGTGTAAGTGCTTATAGAGTGCATTTGTGTAGGATTCAGCAGTTGTAACTGTATTGTCCATCTGCATGGGTGTTATGAAGTTTACCACTTCTGTCTTAAGAAGCATGAAGTTGGCTTTGGAGAAATTTTTTACCGTGGTTTTCTTAATGGGGGGGAGGGTGGGATGTGGATATCAAGGCTGATTAGCTTATGGTCGGATTGGACCAACAAGGAGTTGACTTCAGGTGTGGAACACCTGTCACTCATGCTGGTAATGACTAGGTCTAGGATATTGTTGCCCCTGGTGGGGGGTGTGGATAAGTTGATCCAGGGCAATGGAGTTTATGAATTCCAGAAAGCGATGAGCTAAGGAGTTGGTACATGAGTAGTTTTCCCAGATAATGGTGGGGTAGTTGAAGTCGCCCATTATTAGGGTGTTTGGTTGAACCCTAATATTTTCCAGTTCATCAAGAAAAGAGGAGTGGGAATCCTGGGACATGGTGGGGGATTGCAGTTTTGCCCAGAGTTAATTGCACTTGGATAACCTCAGATGCATTGTGCTGAGCAACTAACCTGGAGGTGTGGATGTCCTTAACGAATATGGACACACCTCCACCTTTGGTGCTTCGGACCAGGTTACATAGCCAAAAAGTGTGGTATGAGTTATAGCCTGGAACTGTAGGGGTGATCTCTAGAGCCTAGAACCAGGTCTCAATCACTGCACAGATATCGATGTTCTCCATTTTAAGGAGTGCCTCACATGAGTGCATTTTGATATTTAGACTTCTAGCATGGAGTAGCATTACCCTTAGTTTTTGCTTACCTGTTTCTGTTACGGTGGTGAATTTGTCATTTGAACCTTGCCTAAAAAAGGCACTATAGGGGCGGCAAGAGCCTTATCCAGTATCCGGAATCCCAGGGGTGACAAGTGCAGGCCATCTCTGGCAAAGCATCATGGTCTGTCGACCATGTCATCCCAAGCAGACAGATACTGGATCCCCTTAGAATGACACCAGAAGCTTAGCCAATTGTTGAAGTCAATCATTTTGTCCTTGTACTGTGGTATCATTCTGGGCGATGGCAAAATGCTACTCAGGGTTACGGTCATGGCTGCCTGGGCTACAAGATCAGAGAGCTCTTCCATGTCTCTTTTCATGTAGTCCAGGGAGGTACATCTCAAGTCATTCACACAAACATGGACAATGACAGAGTCATATTTGTACTTGTTGGGGAGTGACCTGAGTGCAAGGGGTTATGTGGTGGATCCTGGCAACCGACAGGCAGCTGACAGTAACCTTCTCTGTGTTTAGCCTTTACTTTCCTTCATCATAGATTATCAACTGAAATTTGGCAACCACGTACCAGATGTGGTTAAAAAACAAAAAAAGCTAGGTATGTTGTAACTCATTAAAAACTATCCCTGGGATTCAATAAACTACATGTAGGTTCTGTGCAGAGCCTACACAGAGTGTAGTCATGTACATGATACTGCTTATAATGCTGCATTGTGCCACGAATATTAATGATGTGTGGTGGATGTAAGCAAGTTTTTGTGGCTCGACCTGGAGTTACTGGCTACAAAACCTGTATAAGGAATGCAGATCATTCCACACAACCATTTAGTGCCTGTAATGTCATCAAATAGTAAACTAATGAGGGGACAAAGAGCAAGCATGCCCTTTCTGAAGGATATGAAGTACGTAACAGAAATGTATGTCATTATATATTGACTGCAATCTTCACTGATTTCACAATAAACCACAGATTTTACAAGGAACAGGTCAAACATATGATGCTAATATCTGGACATTTTGCAAATCTGTGGACAGTCTGCCTTTTGTCTTTTAATTTCTTTTTTTTTTTTTCCTCTTTTTTTCTTACCAGTGTTTGTGCGATATGCCACTTGGCATAAACATGTTTAGATGTGCTCACCTGGTTTGCATGAAGTGCAGCAGTACACAAACTGGAGAAGTGCAGCTGTGCACAAACTGCAGGAATGGACTTCCCAGGTTGTAGACAGGATCCAGACATCCACACATACAAACTAGATGCATTTAATTAATGATATTGTGCATCGCATGGCCACGGTAAGCAACGTTGATTAACAGCAGGAACCTTACAATGACTACTAAGATAGGAGATATCATCTCACTCAACCAGTGACAACAGATGTTAAGTCTAGGTGTGGAGTGCAGATGATCCGGGGTTCTGTGTGCACATTTTGTTTTACTCTTGTAAGATTGCAGATTATAGCAATTAAGTGCAACATACACAACTGTTTTCTCAACCTTCTTGGTGTAATAGTTGTAAGTGTAGGAAAACTGTATATAAGGTACATTTGACTAGCCCATTTACACAAGTGCCTGTACACCTAATAAGCTAGAAATTGCATTGTTTGCCACTGGTGTGCATCACTTACTATCACACAAACATGGTGCCCATCAGTGTACACCCTCACCTACCATATTTGCACGATGCTAAGTAATGCACAATACTTTCAAATGTTCCAAAACCAAAATGTGCCCACTCTTAGTAAGTTCAAGAAGTGCAATAGGTGGGAAACAGCAGCATATAAAATGCAACTGGGTGGAAATGCTCATTAGACATTGAACTTGAACTATAGCGGGCATGTCAGGAGTTGCTGGAGAGGGTGTGCACTTTTGGGCACAGTGTTGGGGTGTCCAGGAGTCCAAGATTTTTGTTGGATTCCTAGTTAAGGAACATGGGCCCAGGTTGCTGCAGTGGGACTATTCAGGCTCAGAATATAAATCTGAAGTCTGGAATAGTGTTGTCAGTGCCATAACCAGTGTGACAGGTATATCCCACACAGGTGAGAAATGCAGATGTCATTTTAATGACCTCTGGAGGAGGAAGTGGGATACTCTCAACCTTTGATTCAGGGAATGTCGAATAGGGGACACCCCACAGATGTGAACGTGTCAATTTCAGTGAGTAATTGTAAGAGTTAAAAGCTGAGTATAGTCAAGGCTGGTATTCATAATAGTGTTCTGTTCTGTTTTTTCCACAGCTGCTGAGGCACAAGACATAAATATTCGGTCCCATGCTACATACCTAGTAAGGATGCAAGCAGCATGTGTTATGAAGGCATCAGAACAGTACTGCCTAAATAGTATTCTAATAATATTAATAATAATTTGCATAGTAATTTTGTAGCATTAACAGTTTAGGAATGCTTAGTTGGTATTTAATAGAATTGTATCAAATTGAGCATGAGTATCCCAACTGTAAAAGAAACTGTGCATGCCTTAGTCTGTAGCACAAAGCAATGGTGCCATACTCTCAAATAACAGTGATCATGCATCTCTAAACTGTAAAAGGAATGTATGCATGTAGTAGTCTGTAGGACAAAAGAACGTACAGTATTTTAGTGTAGCCATCTGTTGTGGGTTCAAAAACCACACTTCCCAAATTTACAATACTGTTGGATTTTCATCATTACTGGAATGTAACTTCATACATCTATACCAGTGGCACAAATGTCCTTCTATAAACTGTAATCAGAATAACTGGAACATTCATATGTACAATAAATGCACACATCAAGGATTTGTGGTTACAGTCTGTACTACAGTGTGGCTCTTATAAACTGGGTAGTCTTAAAAGTAATGAAGAAACTTGTTAGGAGTTTGTAGTGTTAAAAGCAAAGGTAACAGAATAGAGTCAAATATTTGTATCAATGCTTTGTATGTCATATATGAAATTACTAATGCTCTCCCTTTTTTCTCACAACCCAACCCTTTTCTCTCTTTCTTTTTTTTATTGTTTTATTTTTTGTTTTTCCCACAGCACAGCGAGATAGGAGTGTCAAATGGGATCCACTTCTCTCCAATCCATTGGCTACAGCAGTGCTGCCCAGCATGTCTAGTGCAGATCCTGGTAGCACCCCCTCTGCTGCCCCTGCCCTACCTAGTCCCTCAGGTAATTCTGCCGTGGAGGATAAGCCTGTGGCCCCCTCTGGGAGCAGTGGCAGATGGGGTGAGTTTATCACCAGTGAAGAACTGCCAGGGATGGTGCACAAGATTGTGCGCTGCACTGTTGGCACAGCCCAACACCAGATGGAGTGCCTGCTCTCCATCCTCATGTGGACACCCATAGGAGGCACAGACACTGGGCACTGCAGTCATTGGCACAGTGAGGTGACAGTGATGACAGCCCACTGGGTGAGCAATAGATTCTCACTGTTAACCACCTCGGTGTGTGTGGGACTGAGATTCCCCACCTTCTCCCCATCCATAGTGTTCACCCACCTCATGTGTCCTTCACCATCTTTGTCTCTTGTCTTGTCTTGTCTGTCTTGTCTGTCTACAATTTCTTCCTCATCTTCCCAACTTAATACATCCGGACATTCCCAAAATTCCTCTCTCTCACAAAAAAAAATCTTGCTGTACATTTTGCAGACATCTTCATTATACACATGATTCTTTCCAATTCTCTATACAACAGATTGTGTTGTGGTCACCCCTCTCTCTGGAGGTGACAGTCCAAATTCAGCAAAATTTGTGCATATATGTTCATGTTTTATTCTGGAAGAAATGGTTAGCTTTGGTTCTTTCCTACATTCTTCCTGCACACTCCTGCCTTGCTTTCACTTTGTCTTTCCCCTACTTGCCCCCATTTCATACTTTCCAGTCTTCCCCATTTCTTTTCTTTAAAGAATTATTGTGCAATGGTGCACTGTACAGCCAGAGAGTCAGTTAAATAGCAGGTGTATACAACAGCAGTTAAGTCTGCCATTTGCTATACAGTCTCTAAAATAAACCTGATAACCAACTGAGTCTATAGCACCACCTGTTAATGCAGTGATACATATATTTTTGGTTCAGATGTTACTTGGTTCAAATCCAGATGTATGTTAACAGTGTCAAATAATTTTACATGTAAATCCAAATTGTGATGTGTGATAGTTGGTAAGGAGTGTTGAAAATATGGCTAGAAGGTACTGGTTTCCAATCCAGCTATATAACACTTAGAACTGGTTCTGCCATAGCCACTTCTTAGTGTGTGATGGTTCTTTACAGAAATTAGGAAGACAGAAAAGTGGTGAAATGTGGAGCAAGCATGGGAATGAACAAAGCAAAAGAAAGGTAAGAATGTGCAGGAATGATGTAGGAGAGTACCATAGCTATCCATTTCTTCAAGAATAAAACATGAACATATATACACAAATTTGGCTGAGTTTGGACTGTCACCTCTAGACAGATGGGGCAACAACACAATCTGTTGTATAAGAAATTGGACTGAATTGTGTGTGCCATTAAGACAGGTGTGCAAAATGGAGACCTATATATGGGACAATACGTTTTTGTGGGACAGGTGCTCTTTTTTTTTTTTTTTTTGAGAGAGAAAGAGGAATATTGGGGAAAGGGGTGTAGGAATGTCTGGATGTGTTAAGTTGGGCAGGTGAGGAAGCAATTGCAGACAGACAAGACAAACAAGACAAGAGACAGGGACAGTGAAGGAAACATGGGGGTGAACACCATGGTTGGGATGAGGGTGGGGACCTTGCGAACCCATGGACGTAAGTTGGTTGACAATGCAAATCGAGTCCTCACAAAGTGGACTGTCATCACTGTCACATCACTGTGCCAATGGCTGCAGTGTCTGACATTTGCGTCTCCATGTTAATACAATGATGGATTGCAGTGTCGCCATCCAGCATAGGCGTGCACCAACAGTGTGGCACACAGTCCTGCTTACCATTCCTAGCAGTTCATCAGAGTTGATAAACTCAGCACTTCTGCCACTGCTCCCAGAGGGGGCCACAGGCTTATCCTCTGTGGTAGAGCTACCTGAGGACCCGTGTAGTGCAGGGGCTGCAGGTGGGGGTGTTACCAGGTTCTGCACCAGATATGATGGTCAGTGTTGCTGTAGCCAGTGGAGTACTTGCAGATGGATCTTGTGGGACAGTCCCACCCTGCTGTGATGTGGGCAACATACAAGATAATAAATAAACAAACAAACAATCAAATACATAAATAAAGATAGTGAAAAGGGTTGGTGTTTGAGAAAAAAATATAACATTGGTAACTTCATATGTGACATACAAAGCATTGATGCAAGTATTTTACTCTATTCTATTACATTTTCTTTTAACAGTATCAACTTTTAACAAATGCTTTTGTTTAATGTTAAGACTACCCAGCTCCTAACAGATCCACAATATACCACAGATTGCAGTAAGCAATCCTTGATGTGTGCATACATTGCACATATGTCTGGTCCAAATATACTGATTACAGTTTACTTCAAGCCAGTCGTGACATTGCTTTACAGCTGTGACATTACATTGCAATCCTGATGAAACCTTAGCAGTACTGCATATTTGGGAAGAGTAGATTTTGAAGGCAAAACCTATGTCTACACCATTTGGAGGGTGGCTTAATGGTTCAGGTGCTTGCCTTACAAGCACAAGGTGCAGGGTTTGACTTTCACAAGGGATAATTAGCTAGCCTTAAAATGGCTTGCAAGGGCAGTTAGCTAAGTACGAACCTATAATGAACTGTTGTTTTGCCTTCCAGAGTAATGCATGCATACTTCCCTAATACAGTTAAGAAATGAATGCTCAATTTGAGACAGCTGTATAATTAACCAGTAAATGAGTCATAACTTTTAATGCTAAAATAACCCCAGTGTTGGGATGCATATATACTGCGTGTCCTGCATCCATGCCAATCTAGGAAAATGGGTTGTACATTCAGTCCCCGGTCTGTGACTGCTGTGGAAAAAACATAACAGAACAGAATACCATTAAGCATGCCCATCCTGACTATATTCAGCTTTTAACTCTGACAAGGAGTGTCTGTAAATGATACTTACATATCTGTGGGGATCCCCCAGTCTTACATTCCTCAATCCAATGGTCCAGGGTATCACTCTTCCTCATCCTGACTTCTCAGTAGTGATTTCTACACTGTTCATCAGTGCAGGATATACTGGTAGCCCAGGCCAGACTGTTCCATGCTTCTGCTTTGTAATCTGAGCCAGTATAGCCCATGTTCTTTCACTTCTAATCCAACAAACACTTTAGACTCCTGGGCACCCCATCTTTGAGCTCAAAATCTCAAAAACTCTCCATGAATGCCAGCCATGCCTATCACAGATTATGACCATTGTCGAATGACGTTTTCCCACCAATTGCAAGTATGTCGCTTACTGGGAGTGTGAACTTTCTGGATTTGCAACATTTGACAGTGCTGCATATCACTTATCATTGTGCAAACATGCTGCAAACATGCTGCACAAGAGTGTGAGCTGCTGGGAAATGTGTTTCCCAGAATACCAATAGTATTATTTGAATGGATCCCGTATATGTTTTGGGCTGTCTGTGTCCTGTCGGCTACTTGAGTGGTCAATTCAGCTGGTTTGTGCACTGGCACTCTATGTGCAAAAGCGATATGTGTAGCCAAAGCCATTTGTGCTAAGCAGTGCATCATGAAAACAGTGCCCCCCCAAAAAAAAAACAAAAAGGCAAAAAATATAAAATATGGAAAATTAGTTAAAATGCAGAAAATCAATCTATGACATATAGAGTTGAAACTGTTAGTACACGTGATATGACTACATAGATCTGGATCCCAACTCTCATTGCAAAGCACCATCACAAAACAGGAGGGATGACTTATCCATCCTTGCACCACAAACACCTTTGCAGCAAATACATGATGTAATTCTTCATACAACCAAGTGCAACTGAATGTACACTGATATCAAAGCATGACCTGTTAGTTGTTAATGTATTCTATGTAATATATTTGGATGTTGTGCATTCACTAATCACACTACCAGCTATTATTATTCCTTGCAAATATACGGCTGTGTCCTACCTTTCTGTGTTGCTTGGTCATTCATCAGTTATCTGACCAGTACTCAGAGACATGTAGTGTGTAACCCAGTCTATATCATTAAGTAATATTATTAAGTATCATTAAGAAGCAGTAATGTATTAAAATGTGTGAGAATATTCACTGGATGCACAAACAAACATAGACTGATGTTTTGGGGGTGGGGGTCAAAGGTGTGTTCCTGTCATGGAACATGTAAGGGTATATTATTCTTTCAAGGGGATGGACCCACGCTGAGCTACTGTTATGGCACAAACAAGGCTATGTTGCTCTTTTTGTTTTTTTTTTTTTACATTTGTTAACCGGGAAAGTCCGACTGGATACATGTCCATTTTCAGCGGAGGCCCGGGGAGAAGAGCTCCACATTGCAATAAGTGATACTTAAGAATGTGGTTACATAGAAATCTAAGCAGTTAACAAATCACTAACAATTTATAATCAAAGTTCCATTTAAATGAAGCAAACATTGTGGGTTTATGGTATAAATATACAGAGATAACATTATACATCTTTGAAGTGTGTAAAAAAGAAAGAAAAGTATTTCAAGGTTGAATGTAAGGATGATAGTTAAGATAAAAGGTGGTTAGCTAAGAAGGAAAGTTATTGTGAATAGAATGTAGAGGGGAAGAAGAGCATAGGCTTAGAATGGGTAGTAAACAAGTTATCTTCCTGATAATAGAATTCTAAAGTTTGTAGAGAAGTGAATGTTGTCTGGGTGGGGAATGGTTATTAATGGGTATTTCACCTCTGTAAGCTATGTTTATCTTACCTTTGTCTTTTTATTTTTTGGGTTAGTCTGAGTGTAGACATGGACATAGCTATGTTTTTCTTACCTTTTTGTTATTTTTTGGGTAGTCTGTGTTTAGACATGGACATAGCAAATCCCTGTTTAGATACATCTTTAGGGGTATTCTGAATTGGGGCAAGGAGGATATAGTGGTTAGTTCAGCAGGAAGTAGGTTCCATTTTTTTCCAACAGAGTTGGAGAATAATGATTCTCCAGCTGAGTTGTTGGCTTTGGTAGATCGTGCTAGCATTCTGTTGGATGAGCGGAGGGATGCTAGGCTGCTGTAAGGGGTAATAATATTAGTCAGAATGGGAGTACTAGTACGTAGGTAGAGGATTTTATGAATAACTATGAGTTTTTTATAATGGAGCTGATTGGGTAGTTCTAGCCAGCCTAATTTGTGAAGATTGTAACAGTGGTGGGTTCAATAGGCTGAGCCTGTGGCAAATCTAGCTATATTGTTATAGCAGCTAGTGATTTTGTTAAGGTTTGATTTACTTAGATTTGTAAGGATGGGTGAAGCATAGAGAAGGGTTGGCAGCAGATGTGTCCAAGCTACGGCAGTTATGGCAGATGGGGTTAAGAATTGTTTAATCCTATACAAGGAGCCTATTTTTTGTTAACTGTTTTATGGTTTTGTCTATATGGGCATCATACTTCAGATTATTATCAATGATTATTCCAAGATGTTTAATGCAAGGTTCAGGGGAGATTATGGTGCCATTGTTAGATGAGATTGTAATTATTGGTAATGTTAACTTACGGGTAGGGGAGAAAAGTACAAGTTTGGTTTTGTTTGGGTTAAGTAGGAGACAGCGATTATTCAGCCAGTTCTCTACTTTGTGAAGGTGATTTGGGATAGGGATTGTAGTTCTGTGGGAGTGGATGCAGAACAGATAAGTGTGGAATCATCTGCATACTGTATACACGTTGCATCTGGGATAACTTTGGGCAGGTCATTAAAGAAAATAAAGAAAAGGATGGGACCCATTATAGAACCTTGGGGTACTCCAAGGTTGACAGGTAGAAGGCGGGTTAGATTGTCTTTCCATAGAACAGCTTGTTGTCTGCCATGCAGGTAAGAGTGGAACCAGTTGATTACTGGGTTGTCTAAGGAAAGTGAATTTAGAGAGTCTAGGAGTAGGTGGTGATTCACCACATTGAATGCTTTTGATAGATCGAGAAAGAGGGCAGAGGAGAGCTTATTCTGATTACAGTTGTGATTTATTGTGTGAGAAAAGGAGAGAAGGGCAGCAGTTTTACTATCTGTGGGTCTAAATCCATGCTGGGTTGGTGCTAGGAGAGTATTCTGAGTAAGGTGAGTTATAATTTGCTTATGTATGCATTTCTCCATTATTTTGGCTAAGGGAGATAGCATGGCTATAGGTCTGTAGTTAGAGACTTCTGTGGAGTTTACCCCTTTATGAAGTGGAATAATGTGAGAGGTTTTCCAGATGGAGGTGATGTAAGATTCGTGAATAGTACAATTGATTAGGATGGAGATAGGGTATGCTATTTCATTAGCGGCCTTTTTCAGAAACTCTGCAAGAAGTAGGTCTGCTGCCAGGGTGATGGGTTTTAGTTTCTTAAGTAGGGATTTAATATAGTCATTGGGGATAGGATCAAATTTTAAGGTAGAGATATTTACCTGAGTGGGTGTGGTTGTAGTAGAAGAGGTGGGAGATAGATTATTAGCTAGGGACTGGGCTGTTTCTGTGGAGAAAGTATTAAAGGTCTTTGCAACACACATAGGAGGTAGCTGTTGGGTAGCTGAGGGGGTGGGGGTTGCGGATTTGCCTGGGTGGAGCAGTTTATTCAGACATGACCAGAATTTTTGGGGCTGATTTTGGTGTTTTTTCTGCAAATTGAAATAGTAGTTTTGTTTGTCTAACACAACAGACCTTTTTGTCTCATTTCTCATTCGTTTGTATCTAATGTGGGCTTGTGGGGATTTGGCGGCTCTCCAGGAGGTCCATGCTGTCTTTCTAGCAATAAGGTTTTGTCTAGTACTATTGGTTAGCCATGGAGCAATTTTGTTTTTGGTTCTGATGGTTAATGTGGGAGCATGCGTGTCTAAGATGGCAAGGAATCTAGCATTGAAGTCTGAGACTGCTTTGTCAAGGGGAAGTACTTTAAGACTGGCCCATTTGCATGAGTTAAGTTTGGCTTGGAAACAAGTTAGGTTAAAGTTCTTTGTATACCTAAGGGTTTTAATGGTGGTTTGGTGAGACATGTCATCCTTTTTTCTGATTATATAGGTTAGGAGGTGATCACTCATGTCCTCAGGTAGGGTGCCTGATTTGTATAACTGAGGGTTGTTATTTATTAAGATCCAATCTAGGATACTTTCCTTATTGTTGGGCTTATTGATTCTAGTGGAGGAAGTAATAATCTGGGAGAAACCATGTAAGTTGATATGGATGGTTTGATGAACATGTTAGCCAGTCGATATTGAAGTCCCCGAGAATAATTGTTTCTTGGGGGTGGTTAGTGGATAGCCATTGGAGGGTACATTCTAAGGTGTCTATGTTGTTGCCTGGGGGAATATAGCTACATACTATGTTTATAGATTTGTGTTTGTTAAGTTGGACTTTTGACATGATTGTTTCAGAGTTGGTAGTTGTTAGGTCTTGTGGGGTGCTAATTGTGGATACCTCAAGAGTGGATTTATATAGGATGGCTACTCTGCCTCCTTTTCTACCTTTCCGGTCAAGACTTATTATATTGTAGTTGGGGATATAATTTCATTATCAGGGATAGTGGGTTTGAGCCAGGTTTCTGTAAGGCAGAGTAGATCAGGGGAGTGCATGTCCAGGAGGGCATGCAGATAGTGGATTTTCTTATTTATACTTCTGATATTTAGGTGACAGACTAGAAATGACTTAGGGGCATCATATGAGCTTCTTAGGTTAGAAGGAGTACCATTTGTGGGGTTAGTGGTAGCAGGTGAGTTTGGGCCTGGGTTAGGGTAGATGTCGCCGCCGGCTATGGGGGTACGTAATATACTCCTTATGAGTTTGGTGATCTTTAGTAGGAGCTGGTAATAGTTTTTAGCCCTAGGGTTTAAATATGTAGGCCGTATGGGATGGAGAGCTTTTGGAGTAGTGGAATTGGAGATGAGGTGAGGTAGTATTGGCATGGGGGTGTGTGGTTGGATGCTAGTGGTGGTAACTGAAGTAGGATATTGAGCGTTAGGTAGATAGTGGAATTCATAGGCGGTGAGAAGATAAAGTATGAAAAGTGGGGGTATGAGGTAGTAATATGGTCTAGGTTGTGGAGATAAGGTGGGAGTTAGTGGAGACATTGTGGGATAAGGTAGTAATTGCGATAGAGAGTATGGGTGGGGTAATAGAAGAGAGTGAATTATGATGGATTGGGAGTGGGAGTTGGGTGTACAGAAAGGAAGAATTGTAGTCGTAGGAATGTGATGTGTTGGAATGGCAGAGTAATTAGAGGGTGTGGTTAGGGTAGTATAAATGTAGGTGTACTGGGGTGTGTGAGAATTGGGGGCAGGGTAGGGGAGCAGAGTGAGCCCGCAGGGTGAACAGAGCAGGTACAGCCAGTGAAGGACTAAATTCTGAGAAAACAGTCAGTGGAGTGCTGACTTTTAAGGTGAGTTTAAGGGGAGATAGTAGGGTGTGCAGTTGAGAAATGTATAGTAAAAAAGAGGGGTATAGTGGGTCTACCAGATAGATAAATATATTAGGAAGATACTGCCCGAGATTTATAAATTAAGATTAGAAGAAAGTTATTCAAGGAGATTAGACCTGGGAAGAGGGTGCCACCTAGTGGGAAAAGGTTATCCTGCAACCAAGGCTACTCGCAGGGCTAGCAGATCTAGTGGGAAAGGGAGGGTAACACAGGAGTTTTATGAAGAGGCTATAAAAGGGGAAGGTATGGAAGTTGGGAGGAGAGAAGGTTTTGACTGCTGGCTGTTCTGGCTAGGGAGTGTACAATAGACACTTGGGGTTATATAACAAGTATATTATTTACAATCAGTGGTTTAAAACATGCTTTCTTGTATCCTTGAGGGAATGATGCCCAGAGAAAGGTTTGGCTATGTTTCTTAGCTTGGGGAAGAGGCAGCAGTCTTAGACAGGGCAATAAAGCCAAAACCTAGTACAGGTCAGGCAGGTTGGATAGCTGGGTACATAAAGGGAAAGAGAAAAACAATGGTGAGGTAAGCAGTACGTCGGACACACTTTCTAAGCAACTTTACAACTAAACACAGTGCATATGTAATCACTTAACCAGGTATATACTAGTTAGTATTCCAAAATATTCTATGAGGTTAACACAGTAAGGTGCAAGGTAAATGCAGTTTTCCAGTGATATATACACAGTAGGGATCAAAGTATCAGTATAATAACAACTATACAGTTCTTAAAAAAACAAAGCAGTACAAGGAATACACTAAACATCAATATACATCTTAGTGCAGATAACAGTTGCCCAGCATGGAGAAAGAGGTAGGTGATTCATTTGTAACTGTTGGCTAAAATACTACATGTGTTCTCTTGTTAACAAGAACCGAAATTTGCCTAAATATAACATGTATGGGGCCACCCTACCATGAACATTAACTTAATTCAGCGTTTTAGCACTAAAGAGTACTAATACAGCTTCAATATCCCGTTGTATATCAGGTAAACCAAAAATATATATAAACCACACATATGCAGTCTACAATATGGAGCGCCAATTTAACCCGGTGTTTTCTGGTTTAAAAAAGTACCGCTTCCTCTTAAATTATAATCAGTTAAGTTCCAAAGCATACGCGGTTTGCTTCACAGAGAATGCTATTTCTGCATGCTATATTCCTTGTAGTGTTAGAACAGTGTCAATGATGGTGAGGTGTAGATTAAATCTAATTCTTTCATTTATTTCCTACTAAGGATCCAATCTCTGTGCAGTCCCCATTACAAAAAAGCCACTACCTTAGCGTGGCATTTCAGGTTTTAAGTTGGTTAGTAGTTTGCTGTAACCGCCCTCGCATATACAGTAGTAAATGCTTAAACGCTACCCTGACTTCGCGTTCACTGTGTAGACATAAAGCAATCTCTTACTGTTAATTTAAAATAATAATCCGGCACAATCACTCTACTGCCAGTGAAACGCTATGCAGATTTTGTAATGCCTGTTAGAAAAGGACCATTACTCCCTACAGTAGGAATGGAACATATTGTAGGTTCATTCAGTAGTGCGTACAGCTCCACGTGCTACAAGGATACAAACATAGTTGCTGACAGAGATAAAGCAGCTAGTACACCATTACAAATGTAAAATTATAGCATTTAGCTATGCAGAAACAGTTTCTATCACTATAGTAAGCAGCATATGTCTCTTTAAACAAATGATAAAGCAATATGAATCACTTACACAAGGTGTGGACACCGGAGGCAGGGGTGCACAGCAGCCGGGAGTTAAGCTAAGATTTAAATATGGCACAACTTGGGGTTAGGTATATTTATGGGTTAGGTGAGGAAATAGGAAGAAGGGAGAGGAGTATGGTAGGTTAGTGCAAGTACAGACCGGATGTGATCAGTACTCTGCTCCAGCAGGGTAGGCTGGAAAAAGATAAAACCTATTGTGCTTCACTAAGCTAATTTAGTTAGGCTTGAGAAAGGAGGGTGGATCTTGTTTTGCATCTTGCCGGTTTCATCTTGTGAAGGTGGTGAAGATGGAAACTGCTATGTGTCTCATCATTTCAAACTTCCCATTACAAACTTATGCTGCTAAACTGAGGGCATGCAGTAATCATCATTCATTTGGGGAGGTATCAATGTTGTGAATCATTGAGGCCTGCGGCCTACTACTTGCTTATGGATACATACAAGTCAAATAACTCTCTGCTGTCTCATATGACATTAATTTATGTACAACTCTACCACCTTGTAGTTGTTTACTGTACCAAGTGATGAAATATAGGGACATGCCATAATAGTATTATACAGCACAGTACATGTTCAGGACTTACCTTGTAAATGCAGCAGTTGCCATAGTATTAGTTCATGGTTGTCTGTGATGCAAGCAGTACACAGCCAATACATGCAGAGGTAAAAGCTGTGGCTCTGAGTTGAGGCCAGCAGAGGTCATAGGGCTCCTGTATTGTGCCCTCTCCACCCTGTAGCACTCTGCAATGTCCATATAATGTATATTGTGATAAGTTAAATGTGGCCTGAAATCTCTTCTCCTTCTCGATGTAGGCCTATTGGCAGCAGCAGCATTGCCTGCAGCCTGTAGCACAAACAAATGGAGTTAAGCAGCAGCAGCTCCTAACATTCTGTCTGTGCAGACTTTATGTATCAGTACTCCACTACTTTTTAAATCCGTAAGAAAATTAAGCATGGAGTCTAACTGGTTGCTTTATAACTTCTTGAATAGCTCCACCAGACTGGTTGATTAGCATGCAATTCAGCTGCTTATGCTGTAATTAGCATCTCTGAAACAGCCTAAATAGATGCAGTTCATTAATAATCTACTCCATTATAAAAAGGCAAATGTGTAGCTAGCCAAACTGATGGTCAGGATACTTGCTACATGTTCAACAAAACAAAATATTTCCCAAGCTATCATTACAGACGAATAGTGAACTCCAGCATGTATGTTGTCAATTCTTACCTATATAATGATTATTATGGAAGATATGAATGAATAATGTGAAGCAAAACCTTTTACACTGTTATCTGTATGCATTACACAGAAGTGTACTGATGGCATGGCCTTGTTTGTCAAGCTATTTCAGAGGTACAAATGATTGACAATACAAAAAACTGGTAAGCTGTTTGATACATATGTAAAAATGTTTCAGGGGCAGGTCCTTTGAATGCATGTTTAGCATTTCAAATGTGTTTTATTAGTAAAATGGTTCATGTGCCTGTTCTTTAGTGGGTGATGGGGAAGAGAAGTTACTGTTATTTCACAAACTATAATAGACTGTTCTTTTGGGCAGTAGACAGTTGAGTTACTGCTATGGCACATATAAGGATATATTGCCCTTGCTACTCTCCTTGTTTTGAATCCTGCCTGTTGTTAGTATTTCACATACTGTATGTCATATGTGTTATGTTTTTTTCCAGTGGGTACTACTGACTGCCTACCTTAACTGTTTTATCTGGTAACAGTTACTTTGTAGTTATGTGATAGTTATGTGTATTATCATTCTGTTGTGTTTTAGGACCAAAAATGTCACTGAGGTGCAGACCCCCCCATTAGTGATGCAGAAAACACAATCATAGCGGATGCGCTTCATCAACATGGCATGTTTCTTCTTGGAAGGGGTCCTCCCAATATGTCAGAGAGACTGAGAACATGGCAGCAAATTATTGCTAACATAAAGGCCATGGGCAGCCATGGCTGTACTGATGAGCAGGTGTGCCGCAGGGCCACTGACATGTTCACATCTGCACAGAGGCATGCAGCTTTTGTTGCCTGAGATGAGAGGGTAACCAGGGTGGGCCTGCTTCAGAATCAGCTCTCACCCCCCAGTGGGGAATTCCTGGTGAAACATCTGCAACAGGACAACTCACAGCAGAGTAGCCCACAATATGTGATTGATGTGGGTGCCCCTACTTCTCAGTCCCAGGATGAGCTTCCAGGTAGGTATTGTTATATGACCAGTTGAATACTGTTATGTAGTAAAACAATTGAAATAAAAGTTACTTATCTATCACTTGTGTTTTTTGCAGGGATTGAATATTAATACAGTGATAAGCAGAGTTTGGACTTGTCAGCCACATTCTTGGTGAAGTAACACGGCATGCTGGCTGGGAGGAGTACATGTAGTACCTCCTGTGTTATTGTGAAATGTGATGATATTGGCCTTACCTCTTGCTTAACTTATTTCAGGACCTTCAGGAATCCAACAATGCAGGCCTCCTGCAGATGTTAAGCCAAATCAAGTTATTTCAGTACTGCAGATCAAGTTCTAAAAATGTAATGTGTCATTTTAGGCCCGTTGTGTGTATTGCTGTACTGTCTGTAATAGTGGTAACACTGTTAGTTGTTCAGCATATATTGTACCATAATAGTGCAGGTATTAATCTATGCATGTGTTTCTCCCTTTTTATCACAGGTGATTATGACTGTAGGAGTGAGGGCTCTGTGCAACCTGATTTCAGTTTATCATCAGACGCTGATGATGATGATGATGATGATGCTGATGATGGTGCTAAAACTAAGGCACAGTTGGCAGGTGCAGAGGTTGAATCTGACACAGAGGTTGACATCATCCCCTTCTTTTTCCTCAGACACAGCCAGTAGGCCTATGCCTACTCAGTCCACTGTCCCCACAGATATAGGACAGATGGAGGGTGATGACATTGAGCAGGGAAGTGGGACTACTGTGGCTTCATTGCCTGTTGAGTCTGGCCATAGCCAAAGTATTGGTGAGGAGCCATGCAGGAGGGTTGATAGGGGTGCTTGGATGGAGCCTGCTGTCTCACCTCTACCTGCTGCAGGTGCCTCTTCCAGTGTCACACAATGTACAGTATGTTTAGGACCATCATGGAGGCACAGGCATGTCCAGAAAGGGGTTCCAGACAAATGCTCAGCATTGTGGATGTGTCACAATCTGACAAGCATGACTGCTTCCACCATGTCACCAATTCCCTGGATCAGATGAATGACACATTGGAATGAGGTGTGTCTGTGATAGACCAAGGGGTGTGTATCATGCAACAATCAGTGTCTGTGATGGAATGTCTGTTGGGAGGGGAATGGCACCCGCATGGTCATAGGACAGTCACAACATCTGCTGATAGCCAATGTGGTTGTTCCAATCACACCCCCATAGTGGCAGTACTTCTCTTGGTCTATCTGTGATTGTGCTATCCACACTCAGATATCGCAGGCCATGGGGTCATGGTCCTGGGTATTCCTGTGAATGGATCACATCCAGCAGTCATGCTCAGGTAGAAGCACTCATCTGACCTTGAGTGTGGAGGTGTCGGTGCAACTCCTGGCAGAGCCAGTTCTTGTAGTCAGCTGCACAATGATGAACTGCCACCTCTACCTTCCATAGCTCACACCTGTCCAACATACCAAGATGTAGAGCTAACACTGAGCTTGGCTGTGTTCATGCAGACTCTCACAAACCACTTTCACATGGAGGACCCCTACAGACACATACACAGCCTGCCTGTTTCCCTTTCTCACCCACACACACTCACCAACCTTTTGTGTCAGCCTAGGCTTTCTGCACCCCCCGCTGTGCAAATGATGATAACTGTGCCATGTCCCTGTTTTCTTTCTTTCGGATTTAAGGATACAAAATCTTTGCATGCATAGCTGCATTAGTGCCTACTATATCTGCATTTGTTTTGGTGAACTGATAATTGTACCTGTCAGTTATATTTGCCTTGATAAATTCTACAGTAAATGGCATCATCATGACAGTACTTTCTAGTGTATTCTCTTGTAAGGGTTGTGTAGTCAGGAACTGCAATGTGTCTCATTACTTTATAATCTTTCTCTTTAATGTTTTCCAGTAAACAAATATGGTGCACATCATAAGACACCATTAGATTCAGATCTCAGAATTGTATGACAGCACTGTAGTCAGACTCATCAGAACAGTAATACAGTATAATGCTGTCTTCAGCAGGACACCAGACACATGCAGCAACTGAACAGACCACAGGGCTTTCTCATCAAGATAACACAGGGCCTACTAACCATGACGTGATGTATGTGGGTAGATTAAAAGACATGTCACTGTCATCTGTTTGGCATTACATTAGATTGTAACTGTTATTCTAAGCCTATTACTTTTGATTTAAGCACTTGGGCTTCAAGCCAGTTATATTACATTGAGAAGGTTTATAGTCTACACTCTGGTGGGAGGAGATGGTAGCCTTTGCCCTTCTGAACTGGAAATTGCTGGTTGAATGCTTATTGTGGTTGTTCTAAGTCTCTTTGTTATGGTTTAACTCATTACAGCTGAGCTTGCCTCTAGGCATTTCTGCAGTTACCTCCTACTGCACCTCTAGGCATTAAATATCGCTTGTTCATATTTGCATTATTAATTCCAAAATCATACTACATAAAATGAATCAGAATATTTTATGTTGAAGCATACATGATGAAAAATGCAATTGTATTGATATTTGACCTCTGTCAATGAGTATTTGTTAGAATTGTAAGGTGATAACTTCATTTTTTAAAGGTCCAAGCCACACTCACTGGGAATTAAAGGTACACATTCAAAAGACCTGCACTGGAGGGAATGAGTTAAGCACTTGGCCTCCAAACCAGTTATGTTACATTAGAAAGGTTTGTGGTGTAGACTCTTGCGGCAGGTGAGAATGGTCTTCACCTTTCTAAGCTGGGAATTGCTGTTTGAAGATTTATTGTGTCTATTCTTCTGAAAATGTCTTAGTTCTGGTTTAGACACTTGGGTTCCAGACCAGATATTTCACACTAAGAAGGTTTGTTGTCTATGATCTTGCTGGAGTATTCTACTGAATTGCTGCTTTATTTAAACTGTTTCTTCTTCTGTTGTGAATGTGATTTTCTGCACTTTGGATTTCTAGTACTTCTGCATTTTATAACACAGACTCGATTCAGATTTGCTGACTCTAGACTGTTGGTATAACTGGAGCACTAAAACCAGCCGTCTTACATTAAGAAGGCCCCCTTGCATCCTTGTGGCAGAACTGTAAATCAAAAACCCATCTGAATTGGAGATTGCTGGTAACACCTTACTGTTGTCCTTTCCCTTTGTTTACTTGTTTAAAGCAGTCTAACTTTACTTGTATTCTGACGTTGTGTTTTGGGGTGTTTGCACTCAGTTTACCATAGCTGCTCAGAGCTTGCACTGCTGCCCTGCGAGTAAGTCAGTTTTGCATTCTGAAACATTGACACATTTTTGTGACCCTAACCCCCCATAGAATAGACACATTTTGTTAGTCTTACACCAAGACCTGGTCCATCTAGCCCTCTCCCCACTGGTTACTACAGTATACACCTTCTATAATGGATGGACAGTTTCCCTTAATTTCTCTAGGCAGTATGATTTAAATGAGAATCAAGAGGCAACAGAGCCATTGTCTCATGTATACTAACAACTAGTTACTGCTAAAAACAAACTAATACAGCATGTGAGAGCTGTATCGATACTATGAATTTGCAATCAATTCCCTAACAAACAAACCAGATATCAGACATGTTGTCAGCATACTCAATTCAACTCTTGCACATAAGCTCACAACACATAAACCCACATACTCAGAGGTACTTGCTAGAAACCTAACTGAAGATAAGAGACCTCCCAAAGGCAAATCTACTGCACACAGTGCAGACCCAACAGAATCCACTGCACGTAATAATGCACGCACCTGTGTCTCAGCTAATAAGTCCCTCAGGCAAAACACCTCAAAACCAAATGTCTTTCTCAGAAGTGACTCCATAGTGAGACACACAGATGTCTCCCTCGCCAGGCTGAAGAAGGAGAAGGTCACAGTCAACTGCCTGTCAGGTGTCAGGGTCTGTCATATCACGGCCACACTCAAGTCTCTCAACAAGTACCATTATGAATCTGTCAGAGTCCATGTTGCAGTGAATGACTAGAGATGTACCTCAGTGTACCATCTGAAGGTACTTGCCTCCCCCCTAGTGGTCTTTTTAAGCAATGTCAGAATAGCTAAAGTCCCAACTTAAAAGAATCCACTACAGACAAACTGAAGGTTATTCTGCATAATGCAAGGAGTATAAATCAGAAACTGTACTCTCTGGAAGAACTTTTTACCTTGGAAGATGCCCATGTCTGTGCAGTCACACAGACATGGTTCAAGACTTAAGAGAGCACCTTGGCCAAGCAAGGGTACAATGCCTTCCACACATTCATTCACACATCAAAATAAGCATGGAAGAACTGCAGGCAGAGGTGTATACATCTTCATTAAAGACAAATGCACTGCAAGACTGGTCAAAGGGTACAACTCCGTAATGCTACTCCAAGTCCAACTATCTGTATGTAAACCCCACTTCCATATAATTTTTAGCTACAGGTCCCCCACCATGAACCATGACTACCACTTTGCCTACTTGAACCTGAGTCACTCATTAGACAGCCAAACATTTTGGTCATAAGTGATTTCAATTATCTTTGTTTTGATTTGGCGAGATATATATGCACAAACACACTCACCCTAAGGTTTCTAGACTAATACACTTGCTGTATAACAGATGGTCTGCACCCCTACAAGTGACTTGAATGTCCTAGACTTAGTACTGACCAGCACAGTGGTTCTCTGCACTAACCCCTGTGTGCTGGCCCCCATGGTAAGGACAGATCATAATTCAGTTTTGTTCACATTCACAATCATAACTAACTCCCCCCTCAAGAGCAGAAAGGATGAAACATTTATCTAAAGCAAATTATAAGCTTCTAACTGATGCCATAAAGAGTTGCAACCCCCCTGCTACCACTATCAATGATGACTGCTATATAGAGGTGTACAGAAATGGCCTGTATAAACAGCTATACAAATGTAGACAGTTGGCTGAAAGTGAGCAGATCAAATCAAGTTCCTCACAGAAAATAAGCCACTCTGGTGGGGATCAAGCATACATAGGTTATACAACAAGTGGAAGAAAGTAATGTCTAAAACAAGACATAACTGCCTCAGTAGAGGAAGGACACCTTCCACAGCTTGAAAAAGGAAATTAACTATCTTGAAAAGTTCTCTACAGCAACATGCAAACCTAAAGTAGCATCTCCAGCTAAAGATAATCAGGAGGCATTATTTAGCTACATCAGAAATCTAACAGTGAAGTCCCAACTTTGTGCCAAACTAGTAGTGGATGGTACCACTCATACTGGCACTGAGAACATTGCCAACCTGCTACCAGACAGTTTGGGGCAAACTTCACCCCCCCCCCCCGTCTCCAGCAGACATACGCCAAAGCATACTTGTCATCAGTCCTCTACCTAGTAACCTCCTATGAACCTAAGGTGATGTCTGACTGGGCTCCAGGCCAGTGTCTGATCCTGGCCTGGTGGGATGGTTGTATATGCAATAATCTGATACAGTTGATTACATCAACATTGTCTGTTGAGCATATGGTGATAAAAGTGTACCGCATGCTGGTGTAAAATGATCTCTGTAATGTGAAGTAACATCTATCACACACACACATTTGATGGCAGTGAGACCAGAACCCCTACTAGACTACAGAACTCAGTACTTTATGCAAGCAGCATGGCACAAGTCTGACCTTTACATGGCTGCAGGGGAACTTATGGTAGATGACATCAGCAGGTCATGTGGGACACAACAGGTTATGAGGTCTGCATAGGCACGTGGATTTCTTGGTTCATATGAGACCAGTAACCTAACTGTAGAGTGTGTCCTAGATGTGTAGAAGCCTAGCTGTAAAAACCCAAGTACCCTTACTGATCATAGTTGGATGTTTGAGTTGAGCAGAACTAGGTTGTCAGCACCACCGACTGGCCATGTCCATGAGGGAGCACACATTATATATTACACTTTGTAGTGTGTTTGATATGTGTGTGAAAACTGCTGAGCTCCCAGTGTTGTATTGCTTGGTAGGGGTGGACAACACATGTATGTACTGCAAATATATGATGTAAACTGAGAATGTGCCCTGAAAAACTGATTATATACACAGAAGCTTAGGTGAATTTGGACTGTCACCTCCAGAGAGAGAGGTGACAACGATGTAATCATGTTGTATAGCCAACTGGACTGAATCAAATGTGCCATGTAGACATGTTTGTGACATGGAGAGCTATGTATGGGATAGTTTTTTTTTTTAGGACAACTGCCCTTCTTTTGGAGAGAGACAGGAATGTTGGGGAAGAGACATAGCTATGTCTGGGGGAGGTAAGTTGGCAAGGTGAGGAAGCAATAGCTGACAGACAAGACATACATGACCAAACACAGGGATGATGAAGAACACAAGAGGTGGGTGAACACCATGGTTGCAAGGGTTTGAACCTCTCAAGCCCATGGACATCAAGCTGGGTGACAGTGAGAATCAAGTCCTCACCTAGGTGACTGTCATCACTGTCATCACCATCACCTCACTCTGCTGATAGCTGCAGTGTCTGATGCCTGTGTCTCCTTGTGTTATTCAGTATAATAATGAAGCGCAGTATCTCCATCCAGCATAGGCATGTGCCCACAGTGTGGCACACAAACCTATGCACTATCCCTGGCAGTTCTTCTTGGATGATAAAATTGCCCCCTCTACTCCTGGAGGGAACCCCCAAGCCTGCCCTCTAGGGCAGAAGTACCTGAGGAGCCAGGCAGTGTAAGGGCAGCAAAACAGGTGTTACCAGGTTGCAGCTCAGATGTGCTGGGCCTTGCTGCCATAGCTGGTAGAGTGGGGGAGGTATATCATTTTGCCAGGCCTGCCTGCTGTGCTATGGAGGCAAAAAATTAAAACAACACAAACAAGCGAAAGAGAAAACAAGATTTGGGGTGAGAGATTGCACAAGTTGTCTTATTTGCTTGTTTAGGTTGAGGAGAATGGTCTTCAAGTTCTGAGGTTTCATGTTTGTATTTGTAGACAGCAACTTCTTTTGCTTACTGTATAATCTAGTAATAACAGATGTGTATCTGTGCAGGGCAAGATAAGTGACCTACAGGCTGCTGTAAAAAGCTCACTGTAATGTCCAGTGATATCTCTCTCTTTGTCACACACACCCTCTCCATTTGACTACAGGGAGAATAGAAGCCCTGCCTATCCAAGTACACAGACTACAGAACACAGTACTTAATGCAAGCACCATGGCTCAAATCTGAGTCAGAATGTGTCAGACAAAACTTTACAGATGATGACATCAGAAGTGTCTGTTGAGGACAAGATAACAGTGTACCACACGCTGCTGTGAAAGGCTCACTGTAAAGTCCAGCAACAGCTCACACATACCAACACCCCCATTTGAATGCAGTGAGAATAGAACCCCTACCTATCAAAGTACATGCCCTACAGAACACAGTACTTAATGCACATGCCACAGCACAAGGTTGATTTTGAGAGGACTGCAGGAATGTGGGCGACAAGAGGTTAGGAGGCCTGCATGAAATGGATGTGTAGGTTTGTGCAAGTCTCAAAAACTGGCAAGCTATGCCAATGAAGAGATAACTGTGAGATACCCACTTCTGCTTTTTTGTGCATATGTACACACATGCACTCACACCTAGATGACTACAGTTAGAATAGAACCCCTCAACTATCAAAGTAGACACCCTACAGAACACAGTACTTAATGCACATGCCATGGCACAAGGTTGATTTTGATAGGACTGCAGGTAAACTTATAATAGCTGGCATCGGCAGGCCATGTGGGAGACAAGAGTTTAGGAGGCCTGCATGAAATGGATGTGCAAGTCTCAAAAAACTGGCCAGCCAAAGTAACTGGGGGATATGCACTTCTGTGTAGAAACACAGAAGCACACCCAGTTGACTGCAGTGAGAATAGAACCCCTACCTATTTAAATATCAACAGGCCATATGGGAGACAAGAGGTTGGGAGGTCTGCATTGGTACATTGTTTTATAGTGTCATCTGAGGCTAATAGCCTAATAGCAGTGGGCTGTTTGAAAGCCTAGCTATGTAGCAACACAAGTACCCTTATTTACCTTACATGGCTGTTTAAGTTTTGCAGAACAAGACTTTGAGCCCCAGCAAGTGGTCCTGTCCATGAGTGAGCACATGACATTATATATAAAGCTTTGTATTGTGGTTGACATATGTGTAGAAAAAGTAATGAGACCCTAGAGTTGTAGTGCTTGTTTGGGGTAGTTTGATGGGAGGGGGGACAAATGTTGTTGTGTCTTTCGGCTTTTCCTGGTGAGAGGTTGCCACAATGGAACTCCAGTCTGCTAATGATTGGCAGTAAATTTTTACGTGCTGGCTTGCCAGGCCTAATGCACAACCTTCAATGAAGGAACGCCCATTCACGCATGTCACCACACAGAAGATGCTCTAACTGAGAATTGAATGAGCAAAGTCTAACTGTGAGGCAACAACACTACCGCAGCACCACCACCGCAGTTGTATGTATTGTAATATTGTGCCCTTAGTTTGCAATGTTTCCACATGTAGTTTTATTTCATACAAACAAACTGAACAAAAATACCAATAATAAGTTATCATATATACAATTTCAGTGTGCAATGAGAGATGGTTAACAAAATGTACACATATGTGAGAAGGTTACTGTCAGCTGCCTGTTGGGTGCCAGGATCTGCCACATAACCCATGCACTCAGGTCACTCCACAACAAGTACAAATATGACTCTGTCATTGTCCATGTTAGTGTGAATGACCTGAGACGTACCTCCTTGGACTACATGAAAAGAGACATGGAAGAGCTCTCCGATCTTGTAGCTCAAGCAGGTATGACCCTAGCCTTGAGTAACATTCTGCCATCATCCAGAATGATGCCACAGTACAAGGACAAAATGATTGGCTTCAACAATTGGCTAAGCTTCTGGTGCCATTCAAAAGGGATCCAGTATCTCTCTGCCTGGGATGACATGGTCGACAGACAACGATGCTTTGCCAGAGATGGCCTGCACCTGTCACCCCTGGGATTCCGGATACTGGCTAAGGTTCTTGCCGCCCCTATAGTGCCTTTTTTAGGCAAGGTTCAAATGACAAATTAACCACCGTAACCAGAGCAGGCAAGCAAAAACTGAGGGTGATGCTACTCAGTGCTAGAAGTCTAAATCTCAAAATGCACTCACTCGAGGCACTCCTTAAAATGGAGAAGATTGATATCCGTGCAGTGACTGAGACCTCGTTCGAGGCTCCAGACAGCACCCCTGCACTACCAGGCTATAATTCATACTACACTTTTCAGCCATGTAACCTGGACCGGAACACCAAAGGCAGAGGTGTGTCCGTATTCATTAAGGATATCCACACCTCCAGGCTAGTTGCTCACCATAATGCAGCCAAGGTTATCCAAGTGCAACTAACTCTGGGAAAAACTGCAATCCAAATTGTAGCTTGCTACAGATCACCCACCATGCCCCAGGATTCCCACTCCTCTTTTCTTGATGTACTGGAAAATATTAGGGTTCAACCAAACACCCTAATAATGGGCAATTTCAACTGCCCCACCATTAACTGGGAAAACTACTCATGTACCAACTCCTTCGCTCAACGCTTTCTGGAATTCATAAACTCCAATGCCCTGGATCAACTTATCCACACCCCCACCAGGAGCAACAATATCCTAGATCTAGTCATTACCAACATGAGTGACCGGTGTTCCACACATGAAGTCAACGCCTCATTGGTCCGATCCGGCCATAAGCTAATTACCCTAGATATACACATCCTGCCCCCAACCCCCATTAAGGAAACCATGGTAAAAAATTTCTCCAAAGCAAACTTTATGCTTCTTAAGACAGAAGTGGTGAACTTCATGACACCTATGCAGATGGACAATACAGTTACGACTACTGAATCCTACACAATTACACTTTATAAGCACTTACATGAGTGCATGGATCGTGCTATGCCAAACAGAACCAAGACGCTATCCTCCAAAAAAAGGAAGCCAATCTGGTGGTCCCATGCTATAAACAAACTGTACAACAGAAGGAAGAAACTGTTGCAAAAGAGAGTAAAATCCCATGAGTGGAGGAGCTCCCTGGTCAGCCTCAGTAAGAAGCTGCAATCCCTGTAAAATCCTCCAAAGCTATTTATGAAAACAACATCGCCACTGATTCTAAAGACAACCACAAAGCATTCTATAGCTATGTCAATAATCTCAATGGCAACTCTCAGATCTGCTCTGAGTTACAGCACAATGGCACAGAATATGCAGACCCAACTGATACTGCCAACATCCTGGCAGATAGGTTCAGTGCTAACTTTACCCCACTCTCACCCCCTAAAGAGCCCATCTTTATACCGGAAGAATGCAAAGTTCCTGTAATCATGGCTGCACAGGTAAAATCCACACTCTCCAAACCAAGAACCCAGCATCCACGGGACCAGACAACATCCCAGGCTGCATTCTACACGAACTACAGAATGAACTGGCACCCCACCTAAGTACCATGTTCAATCATAGGCTCACCTCAGGCTTTGTGCCTGTTGAGTGGTGCACAGCGACGGTTATCCCACTCCACAAAGGGGGAGCCACCATGGACCCCGGGAACTACTGCCCCATTAGCCTGACAAGCCTGGTCTGCAAGGCCATGGAATGTATCATCATAGAACTTATAAACAAAGGCATTGGTAATCTCCAAATTCTGGACCCCACCCAGTTCAGGTTTGTAAAAGGCAGATTATGTCTCCTAAACCTGACAGACTTCTTTGAAGCAGTCATCAAAGTCGTAAACAAGGGTAAGGTGGTTCACACAGCCTATCTTGATCTTGCCAAGGCTTTCAACATCATCCCCCACTCTAGAATCATAGATAAACTCACTAAACTAGGTATAAATCCCTATGTCACAAGATGGGTTTCCAACTGGCTCACTGACAGAACCCACACTGTGAAAGTAGCAGACTCCAAATACGACTTCAGACCAGTGACAAGTGGAGTACCACAGGGTTCAGTCCTGGGTCCTCTCATCTTTGGTATCTACTTCTCTGAAGTACAGGCTAACACAGAATGTCTTTGGCTAATGAAGTTCACAGATGACTGCAAACTAGGAGCCATAATTGAAATTCCTAATGATGTGGACATCTTACAAAAGGGCCTCACTGAGACAGATGCCTGGTGTCAAAGTCATCGCCTCAAGTTCAATGCCAAAAAGTGCATTGTCATCCCCTTTGGCAAAAACTCTGTACCCATGAACTACAACATGGGTGGTAGTATACTTAATGCCGAAAGTATGATAAGAGGCCTTGCGACACAGGTGGACAGTAAACTCTCCTTTGATAATCACATCACCACAGTAGTCAGGAAATCCTTCTACATGGCATACCTCATCACAAAAGGTTTCTCATCCAGAAAAAAGAGGTCATTGTTCCCCTCTACTCATCACTCATTAGACCCACTATAGAGTACAATGCCCCTTTTGGTATGTACCTCACAAGACATCTGCAACAACTGGAAAGGCCACAGAAATACCTCACAAAGAGGATTACCGGCCTCAAACAGACGCCCTACGCAGACCGTCTCAAAAAACTCCAGCTTTACCCTGTCACATATTGGCTACTCAGAGGTGATCTCTGCCTAACATACAAAGCTATGTCAAACCCAGAGCTGTTGGACATGCTCCACTTAAAGAAATCCCAATCCCTCAGAGCTACACACTCTAGGGAACTAAACCTTGTCACCACATTAAACAGAACATACTGGAAGGATAGATTCCTGTCCCAGAGACTTCCCATACTCTGGAATAAACTACCTATCTATATCAAACAAAGCTCCTCATTAGCACTCTTCAAGAAAAATCTTGATGATTGGATGGGAAATAGGAAATTCACCCCGGGGATCACCTCTGTGGCTCTGCTCAACAGTGGCACAGGAAAATAATTTTTTGGGTGGCAAAAGCCATGGCACCTTTTTGGCTAGGCTTGTATAAGCCCCAGGGCCAATAGCCTAGTACCTACCTATGAACCTATAGGTTTGTTTACATGTAGGGAAGCAGTGCAGAAACACAACTTTCATTGTTAATGTTTGCTACTATACCCCAGTCACATCTGTACTCCAGGCTGGCTTTTCACGATGGTTAAGAGCATTAATTGAATGAATTCATTTTCTATTTTTAGGTGTCTGCTTCTAGGAATCAGTTTTTCCCTGTTTCTGCAATGTTGCACTTCACACAAACAAGATAAGCTTAGTCAAACTGTTTTTCAGGATGTAGTGCATCACTCAAAAGTGGAATTAAAATACAAAGAGAAAAATATACTAAAACTAAGGAAAACATACACAAAATTTGTAAAAGCACAGTAAAAATTGATAGTACACAACACAAATTTCTACATATGTCAGGATTTGAACCCTCACACTAATGCAGCTTCAGAAAATAGGAGGATGATTTAGTCCTCTTTGCCATACAAACAGCTTTGCATCAACAAAATGACGTAATTGTTCATACAACTGTATGCATCAGAATGTACACTGCTATCAAACCATCAGCTGTGATTTAAACATTTAATTCTCTCTACTATATTTGGACATAGAGCAGTTTGTGGTTACACCACCTGGCATAAATATGCTTACAAATATACAGCTCTGGCTTACCTTTCTGTGTTTCTTGATCATTAATCTGTTATCTAACCCTTGCAGTGTGTAAGCCACTCCATATCACTGGCCTTAACATGTGAGAGGATATTAACTGGGAATAACATGATATGCAATTGCTAACAAATGAAGTCCAGGTTGGATGGGGCAAACAATCATATACTGTTCCTTTGGGGGTAACATAGCTGAGTTACTGTTATGGCAGGAACAAAGGGTACACTCCTCTTTGGGGGAAACAAAGCTCACTTACTGTTGTGACGCAAACAAGTCTGATGTCTGCAACTGAGATGTGTATCATCACTTTTTTAACTTCTGTCTTTAATGATTTACTAGTAAAAACCTATGGTGCTAAACTGAGGCCATGCAGGGTACATCAGTATTCTTCAGAGGTATGGATGTGTGAATCTTTCATGCCTAATGCCTATTAATTACTAGTTGACAAATAAAAGTAAAATAAGTGTCTAGTGTCACATGTTAAGACACTTTCTGTACATATCCACCACTATTTACTTGCTTACTGTGTCAGGTTAGGAAATACAAGGATGTGCCATAATATTATTAAAGAATACACTCTAGGTTCAGGACTTACCTTGTAAATGGAGCAATTGATACCTTTACTTTAGGGCTAACTCTGTCTGATGCAAGTAGCACATGGCCAATACATGGGGAGGTAAAGGTTGTCTGGTTGCCTGCCATCAATTTACTATATGTATATGAGTAGGAGAAAGTTATTAGGTCCCTAGGTGGTCAGTGAATTCACTATGCATTGTCTCTTAGCCAAAGCAAGGGCATACTGAGCACCCCTATGTCTAACTACAGGGACAGCAACTGGGTGTTCCTCCTATGACTGTGGCTGTGGTGACCTAGGCATTGGTGGGAAGATGTGTCTCCCTTCCCCTTGCTAATCCTGCTGTAGCTGTTTCTGCAGAATCAGATTGTGGAGCATAGCATGTACTGTGAATATCTGTGTACAGGTGCATGGATTATACTGCAGGGCTCCACCGGATATATCTAGGCACCAGAACCATGACTTTAGAAGCTCAATAACATGGTCTATGACATTTCTAGTTTGCATGTGTGCCTCATTATGGCATTTTCTATGGGTGTTTATGCACTTTGATGGGTGTCATCATCCACAGTTTCAGGGCATAGCCAGCATCCACCAGTAAATGACCCTGTGAGATGTTCACCCTAGCAAACATCTGATATAGCTGTGATGTGTGCCAGATAAGGGAGTCATGATAACTGCCAGGGTTTCAGCATACACATTCAAGCTAATTCTCTGGGCATTACACACAACTTGTCAGCTGATGGAGTGGTATCCCTTGTGGTTAATGTAGATTCTACACTGCTCACTGGGTGGTGCCTTGATGTATATATGAGTACAATTTATGGCACCCAGTAATTCAGGGTACTGCACTACATGGTAAAACAGTTCCATATTACTGGCCCTCTCTTCAGAACTATGGGAGAAAAGATGTGCTCATTGGCATGTATGACCATAGCATCCAGAAACTGATGGAGAATCCTGGAGGCTGATGTCTGTGAAACACTCATCATGTCCTCAGTTGGTCTTTGAAAAGTACCAGTAGCTAATATTCTAAGGGATACACATAGCTTAGTTTCCACTGGGATGTGTTCCCCTCGGTTGGCTCTGGCTCTGAGTTGAGGGTGGCAGGTTCAGTTCTTGTAATGTGTCCACCCTGTAGCACTCTACAATTGCCAGCTCATGTAGCACCTGGAAAGTCACCCTGGGCCTGAACACTCTTCTCCTTGGCCTAGGCTTATTATCAGCAGCCCCAACAGCATTGGCTTCAGCTTCTAGCACATACAGATGTAGAATAGCTACAGCAGCCCCTAGCATTGTGTCAGTTAAAATCTCATTGTCTCTACCCCAATGGTATTGAAGGATTGAGGAAAAAGAATGGAGGCTACAAGGATACTTTATACATTGTTGAATAGCTCCTCCATGTTTGATTGATTGATTAACATGCAACTCACCTGCTTATGCTATAACTAGCATCTATTAAACATATCTATTGCTTGCTCAGTAGTGTGCTATGCACACCTCTATGCATGTCTGCCTACCTCTGTGCACATTCGCATAAATAAGGTAAGCATAGGCAAAACTGATATTTCTTCCGTTTTTTGTGATAGTGAGCAAATAAGGAGCACAAAAAGTGAAGGAAAGGTTGAGCACCATATAGTCGAACCCAGGACCATCTATATTCCAGTCCTAACACATACATATGCTGCCACAGGAATAGTTACATGACAACCCAGAGAAACCTGCCATTCATTCATCTGTTTCTCATGACTAAGTGTTATAAACAATAGCAAAGTAAAAAAAAAAGAACGGACAGAGACAACGCATTTTAATAATCAAATGATGAGGATGACACAGAACTTAGGACTTGCGCACTGTTTACATGGACTTTCACCCTTCACAGCTCTACATGTTCACCTCTGCCAGAGTAAGCTGACTTAGCCCCCTGATGTCAGCATTCACTGTTGCCATGCATTAAACATGAACACTGTGGAAGTGCCTACATGAAGTGAACATCTCTACATGGTTATTTGTTTTTGAGATTCAACAATTCTAATGAGTCTTGACCTCATTTACATCTTCACCATGCTGACAGCCCAGAATCTGCACGGTTAGTAACCATGAAGGCAGGGAAACTGCACAGGAGCCCAATGTTGTAATAGTTGAATATATGTTTTAATAAAATGGGACTATAGTCCATCAGCTACATAATGCATTTGCTTACATTACAGACTAATAGTCTGTTTCATGACATTTAAACATTTTAGCAGCCTACATTACTTATGAATATCTTCTTCATTTGGAGATGGGGGAATGAAACTGCACTTATGTCACGGCACTTAGAAAGGTATTTTTATATTTGTTACTGTGATTTTCTGGCATCCAGAATGTGTAATTAGGTAATAATGTGTGATGTTGCATGTTAAGCTCAGTTCTGTACAAATGTAAAAGCTTTTACTTTCTCTTTTTTTCTGTGTAGACTCTTTTCTGTGGCTGTATTTGGAAAGTTTTGGAATGCACGGCCAACACAAACACAGAGTCTGCACAGTTACTTTAGAGGCTGTTGAATCACTCCACTGTGTTCATTTGTTTCATTAGCATAAAATTCAGCTACTTATGCTGTAATTTGCATGCCACGAAAGTTTCCATAGTTGCATGTGAGTGCACACAGCTATGCAGAGATTACTGAATCTGAAACTTTTCACTGCCGTGTACGCATCATGCTGCAAAATGCACACAGTCAAAATTATTGTTTAAGCTTTATTGAATCCCCCTTTAGGTATTTATCATACTTTACAAAGAGTGAAAATCTACCTCACTGAAATAGCTAGAAGATATATAGCTGCTACTTTCTTACTGCTGCTATCTGTTCTCTGTGCTCTCCAATGTTAACTGACCTTTATGTTTTACAGCTGTCCAAACAGAAACAGTGTTATAATAAAATAGGCAAATATGTAGTAAACAATAAAAATAAATCACCTCAGTGCCTAGCATGTAGAGATTTAAACTACCATATCACCTAGCTCTTCCGCCGCTAAATACAATACACAGACTTCTCTATAAGCCAGAAAATTGCCCAGCAGTTAACAACACTACTCCCCGAATAAAATTTTATGCTCTACAGAAAAATCACTAATCAGTGTAACAAAATCATCTAATACTGCAGCTGTCTTTCTATATTCAGATACAGTAGCTAAACTATGGAACCACATCTCATTACCACTGAAATCCATTCAGAATGCAACCTCATTTAAAACACAACTAAAACTTCACTTATCAGATCAATGGATTTGTGTTTGCTTATCTCCAGGTTAAATGCCACTGTTATCTTTAACTTGCATATTGTCACATCATTCACTTCACTCATAATCCTTTTCCCCACGGACAGTCTTCACCAATACCTGAATAGTTATCTTAGCATCTCTGTGCCATATTCATAGATTTGTACCACTACTCACCACCCATCCTCTGTAATTTTAATATAGATATTATGATAGCAATATATAATTGTATCTGATCCTGCTTAAAACCCTACTTCTTAGCTATAATATTAACATTCCCTACCCTACCAAGCACCTTCCATCATTTCTATTTCTCTGAATTTCTAAGCACTAATCACAATATCTATTATCTGTTTGACAAACTGACTAATAAACCTCTTAAAATGCTCAGTGTTACACTTCTAGTGAATGCACAAGCATCTTTTATATTGTAATAGTTGCCCTTATTTCATATGAATGTAATCTAATGTATGTATAATTGTTGCTGTATATTACTTAATATCTGTTCATGATACTACTGAATGTTTGTTTAAAATGTTTGCAGTTTGTTGGAGCTTTTTTCCTTGAACCACTGCTAAAAAGGGATTTTTTAAATGCAGTGGTACAAGCCCAGTAAACAACATCAAAATAAATAAATAAAATAAAATGACTTGTCAGACCTCATGCAGAGGTTATTCAGTATCAGCCTCCTAAAATGCTTCATGTCAGATGAATGCAACAGTCATCCCCTTGCACAAAGGTGGAGTGTCAATGGTCCTTGGCAGTTACAGACCCAGAAAACTGACCAATTTCATGTTAGACTGTGGAAAGGATCATTATGAAATTTATAAAAACATAAGTAACCAACAAACTCTAGATCCAAGCTAGTTCAGATTCATCAAAGGCAGATCCTACCTGCTTAACCTGGTCAACTTCTTTGAGAAGATTACCATGTATGAGGGCAAATCAGTACACACAACATATGTAAGCCTCACAAAGCCTTTTGAAACCATTCCACATTTTATTGTAGATAAACTTTCACAGCTAAATGTAAATCTCTGTGTAATTTTTTGGATAGCAAACTAGCTCATAAATAGAACCCAGGAAGTTAAGGTGGGTGGTTCTACCTCCTTCAAAAGACCTGTCACTAGAGGTGTACTCCAGGGCTCTTTCCGTGTCACTCTTCTAGGGTATTTACTTCTTGAAGTTCAAAGCAAATGTTAAGGATTTATGGCAGACCAATAAACTCCCATGAGGATACCAAAATTCTCCAAGAGGGCCTTTCTCAAACAAATAAATGGTATTAAAACCTTGGATTGTAAATAAATGCCGATAAATCTATAATTGCATTCTTCATCAACTATGACTTCCCTTCTACCTACCACACTGGCAGTACAGCCATGAAAGTTGATACTGCATTTAGGGATATGGGAACCTTTGTCAACAATGAACTATACTTTGATCAGCACTTATTAACTATTGCAATGAAGTACATTGTCATTGCACAGCCTATATCTAAAGGTATGGTGTTCAGGAATGTAGTCATGCCACTCTGCTTAGCTCTCATCAGGCCAAATATTGTACATAATGCCCCATTCGGTTTGTATTTGTCCAAACACTTGTCACAGTTGGAGTGACCGCAAAACTTTCTTACTAAAGAAATCCAAGGGCGTTGATGGTCTCATAGCCTTATTCCTTCTTTTCCATGTCCTCAAATTACTAAGAGGTAACCTCTGCCTTGTGTATAGAGCCTATCCTGTCAGACCTACTACACATTCGCAAGTTCAATGGTTGCAAGAACACTTATTCAAGAGATTTCAGTCTGTTTAACATGTTGATGGGATGAGTATATATCAAAGAGAATACCTCTTTTACAGAACAGTCACATAAAGTAAAGTACTGTGCTTACTCTATTCAAACATGATTTGTACAAATGGATGGGAAACTATAAATTCACCCTGGCTTAATACCCATGTCTAAACATATCTTTGTTCTGCTCAACTCTGAGTTAGTTTTATGCCAAATATAAGGGTTGAAAACTACCATGCAATTGTAAGGTTAGGCTTATTAAATACATCACAGATCAATAGCTTAGTACCTATGAACCTCTATACATCTGCAGTTGTATTGCAACCTACTGAACACACACACACACACACACACACACACACACACACACACACACACATACACAAAACCAGAGTCTAGTAGTTGGTGCATAGGCTTAAAGCTATGAGCAGGTGCATGGATTGGTAACCTTCAGACTTAATTTGCCTGCTGTGTGACCTTAAACATGTCACTTGACCTAACAACGTTTCAGGGAATTGGAAACTTGGGTTAGGCTCATTAATGGTCCCCTGGACTGCATGCCTACAGACTACCTGTGAACATCTATATGTGTGTGTTTAGACATTATATTATATAACTAAATATTCCTGAATTTTATTGATAGGGCAGTGCAGTGGTGCAGCAGTTAGAGTTGTCACCTCACAGCAAGAGGTTCTCCTATTCGATTCTCAGCTGGGGCGCCTTCTGTGCAGACTCTAAATGTCCTCTCTGCATTCGAGTGGGTTTCCTCCTGGTGCTCTGGATTCCTCCCACATTCCAAAGACAGGAATCTGGAGCATTTCTCCTTGGGCCTCCTCTGAAGATGGGCTCTGTCCCAGTCAGACTTTCATGGTAAACAAATGTTAAATAAATAAATATTAGAAAACATGCACTCTCAGTATGACAATTTTTAGCAAATTATGAATCATATAAAGATATACATGACTAAATTAACTTTTTTGTATCATATGCTTTATTTTATAACTAAATGTAGATAAGAAAAATGTGAAGCAGTTCTTCTATATTATGAAGACCATTATAGTTTAAATAATTACAGAAAGAAATATACTGGCAGTATAAAAGACAACATGTTTCATTAGACAGTACATGTAGATGAAAATGCATTAGCTGAATTCAATGGTCTATAATAATCTCGCAACACAAACTATTCCTCTTTAAGTTGTCGTTTTTTCCGTGAATATTTCTTGTAAAGACAGTTTAAAAGACTGTGGATTTCATAAGAAATTAAAAATTGTTAAATCTGCAAAACTATACATGCCATTAATTGTATTAAGAAAAAGCATCAACAACAGAGACATCATCATTGGCTTAGACAGAAACAGGATGAAAGGCATAATCATGACTATTCCTTAAATTGTGCAGAAGTCATTTTGATGATAAATATGTATTACAACTAAAATTAAACTATTTCTATACCAACAGCTGTATTGCTCAGAAATATTAAGACATGCTAAAGTGACATACCACATCAGAAACTATTAAATTATATGAGGAAAAGCCTGTGGTAACATATGAACTCAAATATCATACCCAACAACAAGGTTTTCTAACTGTGACATAAGTAAAATCTTTCTGTGAAATATCTTTTTGGATAAGTGTTTGTTTTCTGGTGGTGCTTATTCTTCCATAATTGCAACACAAGCTATTTTTACAGCAAAAGTATGTACATATGATAGAAATGTACAGAATATTTAAAACTGTTGAATATTTCCATTGGAAAAAATGGTACTAGTATATGATTCAGTCACCTATGAAATCTTCATAGATCGAGGTACACAGTTAATGTCCTGTAAAGCATGATTTGATGATAGACCCTAAACTTGGTAATATATGGCTAGCTACTGACTTTCCATCTTTGTTAATCCAGATGCCTTCCAAATCCTTGCATGCATCCTGAATGCCAGTCCTGCCATAATAGAACACATGACCACCAAAAATCCAACAGTGACTCCCAATCCAGCAGCCATTCTCATTGAATCATAAGCCTCTGCTTTTCCAAAATCTGAAATTAGACATTTTAAGCATGTTTAATTATCAGACAAGGCAAACTAAAATACTAAATCCATAATAATATCATGAAAATAACATTTCAAATAGATGCATTGGAAAATAGAGCAGTATTCCACTCTTTTAACTCCCTGCTTTCAGCTTGGTAATACTGGAATACTGATACATTCATGGCAGTTCTAAAGGTTTACTAAATGTTATTGCAGTGTCTTTATTATTAGAACTGCATGATCATAATAGTGGAATGCCAGTGAATTCATAGTAGTTCCAAAGTGTACTAAAATGTTATTGCAACATCTTTGTTTTTATTATTAGAACTGCATGATCACGAAGACTGGCTACTAATATGCTCTAATCAGCTTATCAGTTCTAAAGAAAGAAAAAATGGAACAGCATGTGATATTCATTTTTTTACTAATAAATGCAAAAGTTCTAGCTGACATTCACTCATGAAATTATAATAATTGCTTACTAACATTTTAGAGATAGTTATGATACCATAGCACACAGATGTGTAGGCTCTAAGTTGCATTGTACATACAGTTAAATGTGTTGGTTCATTGCAGACCTGCAAAGATTTCCTAAATGGACATTTAGAAATAGGAGATAGAATAGCAATTGGTTGGACATTTGGGATGTCATTGTTGTTGCCTCCTGTATGGAGTGGAATAATGAAGGCCTTTTTCCACAGTTGGGGAACATGGCATTCTGGAATTGATCGATTTATTAGAATACAGATAGGGAAGGCAATGGCTTCTGCTGCTATTTTTAGGTAATAGAAGGGTATTTCATCAGGAGCATTAGAACATGCTTTCATTTTTAGGGGTAGTTGTTTTATAGTAGACAAGCAGATGGGCTGCATCGAAAAGGGAGGGGGTTGGGGGTTGGAGTTACTAGTGGAGGGGGGACATGTGGATATGTTTGTGGGGATGGGGGTACATTATTGTTAGTGAAGGATGATGTAAGTTTGGCTATGGAATTGATGAAGAATGAGTTAAAGTCAGATGCTAAGGTCAGGTCAGAGGCAGGGGTTCTCTTTTTACTTGGGTTAAGGAGAGAGGAGATTCCATCCCAGAATTTTTTGGGGTTAGTGTTATGGTTAGTTTGGAGTGCTGTTAAATAGGCTTTGCAGTCTGAGATGATATGTTTTTTTTTACTTTATTGCGGAGAGCTTTGTATTCATTGAGGGTGGTGATAGTTTTAGTTTTATGGTAGCATTTACAAGCTTTATCTTGAAGTTTCATAATGAATAAAGTATTCTTAGTTAACCATGGGACGGGATTGCTTTTTGTGTGTTTAGTTTTCCAGGGGGCAAAGGAGTTTAGCAAGTCTAAGAAGATTGTGTTGAAGTAGGAAATAGCATTATCAAGGGATAATGTTTTAGTGGGTTCCAATTTATTCTTTTTAGTGCATTTGAGAAATCATCTGGGTTGAAGATTTTTAGACACCGGGTGGTGGTATAGGTATGGGTTTGTTGTAGGGAGGAGGGGAGATGGTGGATGAAAGTGGAAAGATGGTCACCTAGTAGGTTAGGAATGGTACCACTATCAGTGAAGTAGTGAGGATGTGAAACTAGAATCCAATCTAGGGTGGTCCCATGGAGAAAGTCTTTGGTGGGTCTAGTTACTGTGGTAATAAGTTGAGTGAAGTTATAAAGATTTATATTTATGGAGTTAGTTGGAGATAGAATTGTGGACCAGTTAATGTTAACATCACCCAGAATAATAGTTTCATTAGCAATGTTGATAGAGAGCCAAGAGAGAATGTTTTTGAGGGTTTGAATATTGTCTCCAGGGGGGATATAGAGCGTGACAATGCAGATAAGTTTATGTTTATTTATGTGGATGAGGGCTAGGAGTATTTCAGCATTGTCAAATGTGGGGATGGGTTTGGGTAGGGGTCACTATGAGGGATGAGGAGTAGTGGAGTGTGACACCTCCCCCTTTCCTTTGCGTTCTATCCTTTCTAAGAATACTGTAGTTAGGTGGAAGCAGTTCTGAGTCTTTTATATGAGGTTTTAACCAGGTTTCAGAGATAGATAGAATGTCTGGTTGACTTTGGAGAAGACAGGCATGGAGGCTTGGGATTTTGTTACAGATGCTTTGGGCATTTAGAACTGTGAAGTGGAGAGACTTACTTGCTGAATAGGGTGGATGAGATGGGGATGGTGAATTGGGTGAGGGGGATGGGCTAGGGTTTGGGTGTATGTCCCCAGAGAGAAGGGTAGAGATTAAGTGGTAAATATGTGAGAGTGAGTATTTAAGTTGTTTAGTTTTAAGTGTAATGATGGTAAGGTTTGGGATAGATATATTATACAAAGGAGTGGTATGTGTAGCATGTGATATGAGTCTATAGGGAAAGAGGAAAATATTGTTGAGGAAGTAGAGGCTAGGGGATATAAATGTTTGGGAGTATGCATGGTGTATGTGGAGTGAGGTAGTTGTGTGAAATGAAGGGGAGTGAATGATATACAGATGTCTAGTGAGATAGTGAAGGTAGGATAAGGTAGTAACTAGTAGCATTGCAGTAAATAACGTGGACAGTTTGGCAGGCAATGTGCTTGCTTTAGATGTAGAAAAGAAGTATAAATCTATGTGTATTGTAGTGTAAAATGGAGTAAAGTTTTAGGAGAGGATAGTGATAGGTGAGGTATAGTGAAGGTTGGAGGAGTGGAAGATTTGATTGGGTATGGGGAACTACTGACTGGGTTGGTGAGTTGATTGGGTGTTGTAGGCAGTGGGTGTTGTATAGTAGGTATAAGTGTAGGGCTACTGGGGGTGGGTGGGAATTGGGGTAGGGTAGGGGAGCAGAGTGAGGCTGCAGGGCGAACAGCATGGGTAGAGCCAAGGAGATGGAGAGCAAGTCAGCAAGGAGCAATCACTGAGGTTGATATCAAGCACAGGGCAGAAAGGTTCAGGGGTGAGGCACAGATTTGTTGAGTGAGACTGAGGGGAAGGATGGAGGTTTACAGAGGGCAGGGAAGGGCAATAGAGCAAGTAGGGCAGGCAGTATCAGGTAACTTATTTTGGTCTACAGTGCTTTGATACAGAGGTTGTGGAAGAGCAATAGAGCAATATAGGACAGGCAATATCTAATAACTTATTATAGTCTACAATAGAGTATTTAAAAATAGGTAAATGCTGCTATCTCGTGGACAGACCTGTTTACTGCAGAGGAGGTTTACAGGCACCTAAGGGGGTAGTGATGGACTGGAGAGAACAGGTTGAGTGGGGTCTGTGGTAGGCTGGTAGCATGCACACGTAGAATTACAATATTGCTATTGAGTATACCGACACTTTTCAGAAAGGTAAATACACTTTGGTTTCCTTTGCTTGTTACTTAGCAGCTTCGGCTCAGGGGACCAGTATAGCACTGGGAAGGCTAAGCTTTAGATAGTTTTCAACAGGCAGGAATCCAGGGTACCTCAAGGCAGGAGACACAGGGGGTAGTTTACACGCGGCATGACAAACTGGAAAGGAAATGATATGAAAACAATTACTAGTACTGGGTAACTAGCAGCAGCTGGGTTAATAAAAATACAGGATTATACTTTAAGAGGTTCTTCTTTTGCAGTGAGGATATATGCAAGAGAGGGAGTACTACACAGTGAAATAACTTGTAAATAAACCTGCAATATATTACTACTAATTAGGCATGCAAGTCACAATAAATATAGGCATCTACATTCAATTTGGTGACACAGTAATCAAATAGCATGCAATAACAAATTGTAATGTTGGCATACATATGAAAGGCAAGTTTGGAGAACACCTAGGATGCTAACAGTGCGATTACATAGATACTAGCATTTCAGGAATATATCATTCTCAAAATGAGGTTGTACAGTTATGCTGTGTTCATAGAGCAGTTTAGACTAAAACAATTGTCGCTATTAAATAAAAGTGTAGGACAGAGATGATTAGGTTCAGACAGGTATAGCACTCTGCTGCACACATTGCCAGGAGCGAGCGTATTCCTCTTTGTTTCACAGGTATAAAAAGCAATCAGGCTGAAATAGTTGTTGCTAATTACATTAAGACTGGTGAAGTGCAGATACCATGAGATACAGGCTGGTATGTCACTTTGATACACGTAACGCCAAGGATCGAGCATTTTCCACCTTTGTTCTACATATGCTTGTGACAATCAGGGTAAAATAGCTGTCGCTAGTAAAATTAAAGTAGTAAAGGGCAGAGAGCATTAGATACAGGCAGGTGAAGCATCCTGATTCATGCAGTGCCGAGGAGCGAACGTTTTCAACCCATTTTTTTTTTTTTCGTTTTACTTATTCACAAATACATGCAGCAGTCAGGCTGAAATAGTTCTCACTTATGAAGTGAAAAGTAGTGATGGGCAGAGAGCTTTAGAAACAGGCAGATATAGCACTGATATTTGCAACACCAAGGGGCGAGTGTTTTTCTTTTTTGTCTTACATATACATGCAAGATCAGGCTACAACAGCTGCCGATAATAAGATTTAAAATAGTGAAAGGTCAGAATGCATTAGATTCAGATACCCATAGAATTCTGAAGGATGCAATGCCAAGGAGCGAGCGTTTCTATTCTTTATATTGTTTGTTTGCTAAGCATACACTTAATAAGTATTTATCGCTTACACTGGAACCACACATACATGTAATACTGTTGCATTATGGCAGCAGTAAAATGAACAATTGCAGTTTAAGTACAATATATAAATGTTTGAGTGGTGATTTTAAATTTAAAAATGAACAGTATGGAAAAGGAGGTTTCTAGAAGTCTAGAAGTAGATTGCCAATATTTTAGGAAGGCATTTAACAAGGTTCGACAAATGGATCCATATAGAATTGATTTGCCTTCAGGTGTTTCAAACAATGATGCTCTTGACTGTTTCTGCTATATATCAACAAAGACAACCAATTTATCAGAATAGTAAATCTTATCTTGTCATCAGAAATTGAGTTTATGTTTCTCTCTCGTCATTTTCAGTCCTGACAGCAATGAAGATCAGCAGATGCAGCATTACATATATCTAGGGCCACACAAATGCATATATAGAGCATATTACAAACTGAGTAGATAACCCAAAGCCTGTTATACATTTTCAAGTCATGTGACCCCTCAAACACTTACACTGCTAAACACAGAAATTCTCATTTAAAGTTTAGAATATATTGTGTTTGTAACTACACTAAACTCCAGCCTGAATTACCTACACTATTTTATCAGAAATTAATAAAGTTTGCTTTTTCACTTTACATCTATGGCCCTCTGTATCAAATAAAATAGTATCCTCCAAAATGGCTTATCATCCCTACTGGCCACACGTACATTCAAACTCCTCCCCACCAACTACTGTTGTACACTCAAAAATAAGCTAAAAAGATTATGTCCTACTGGCAGAAACAAATGACTCCATTTCACTGCAGAGACCTCAATGCCTCAAAGAAATAAAGGAAGATATATATATTTTTTCAGGATATTTTCAGCCATCTGGAATCAGTTCACTACAGATATATTGAAATTATCATACCCTCAATTTGGGAAAACATTTATTTATACATCAGAGACAGCTGTACCTTAAGTTGTTTCCTTGATAATTGCCAGCATATTTCACTTTCCTCAACATCCATGCTAACTGTTTAATCAGCTGAATATTAAATGTTAAACCACACCGTGTTGTGAATTCTGAGCCTCCCACTGTTAGTATGCATATATGCAAATAGAGTGGAACAGGCTATTGATCATCTTATCTATCAAGGTCCACTCTAATCTCTCCTCCTTTAACAAAAGTACAAGTGCCATCCTATGTCTATAAAGCTGTACTCTTTGTTTTTGTAAAACTAAATCCTTATTGTCTTACATATACAACAGTTTTCTGCACTATTCATCATTTTCTCTTCTCACACTACACTTCTCTATAAAATGCTCCTCTGTGTTATTACATTTCTTTTCTCTTTTTCCCTTTGGCATTATTCTGCTCTAGTAATCTGTCATCTTCACATTAGTAGTAATGTATTATGTAGGTAATACAACAGATCAATAGATCGTGAATCACCATAGATGAACAAATTACTCCAAAAGCTCAAAGATGAAATATAACGCAAGAGGCACATGAGAGACTGAATAATTTAATAGCAAATCCAGAAAATATAAAAGATAAGCACTTTCGTTCGATTATCATAGACTTTATCTGATGTGAGCCGTTAAGAACAAAAATGTAAATAAGCCAGCATAATGATGTACTCTGATAAAAACTTCAGTGAAATAAATGAAGCTATTATTACATTCTTAATAATAAATGTAAACTCAGTTATAGAAACTGATGTAACAGTTTACTAAAAATTTTATATGACAATATACCACTGTTTGTCTTTAGCTAATATGCCTGAGTCTTGGTTGAAAATAGTTCCTGGACCCTACACATACCCAGTTATCAAATATCAAAATAAACAAGTATATAAATCTTCTTACTATGCTTACTGTAAGTTCTGTTTAGCAACTACGCAATATTTCTCTTTATAAGAACAGCAGAAATTTGCAATAGGACTTGTACAAAAAGGAGTCACAGAACCTATTAAGTGACTTTGCAATACTAATGCAATTATCCAAACTACTTCATCTTAACTTACAAAATAATGCATCAAAGAAACAGCCCCTCCCCAACTGTAGGAGAAGGCACTACCTCTAGGGAAGAATCAGAAGAGAGAGCAAATGTAGAAAGCTATTTAGGAGGAGTCACCTCAACAAACAATGCATAGCAACAATGAGGAGGAGAATTATGTAATCCTTTAAATAAAACATGCATTATTTTTAAAAAGCAAAAGGCAAACACCTAACTGTCTCAGGAGTATTTTCTTTTACTCTGGAGAGGTTTTTTTCATATTATGTAGTAAAAGATTAGCAACAAGTTTGAAGAAGGAACCAGACTTGACAGATATCCATATCAGAACCCATATAAATACAAGATTCAAAGTAATAAATCTAGACTACTTTCCCTGAATAAGAAACATCAAAAAATGTTTTGCAAAAGCACTTTTGTTGAAACTAGAAGCATTTTTTTTTTTTGCAAGGGGAGCAAACACTGCTATACTACTCAACCTCTAAGCACACGAAATCTGGACAAAGTCTAAAAAATAGGGAACAAATGCCCGAAAATAGGGACAGATTTTAAATATTGCTATTATAAACCTAAAAAGTTGCCAAATTAACAGGATTTATATTAAAATGTATTTTAAGAAGGATATGAAGTCTGAAACATGGATGTTTGCCTTTATTTAGTGCTTCAATCCTCAGTGATTTGCCAGAAAACCATAACTTTTATGAGGAAGAGACCAAAAATATGAGGCAAAAATGTGAAGATTCTGAGAAAATCTGAATAGTTGAGAGGAACGAACACCTCTGCACCTCCATGTGAAGATACCACCACTCTCTCAAACTTAAATATATTACACTGAGGTCATACAACAGTGCAGAAAAGGGAATTTTCCACTCAGTATGACTGAAAGTGCTTTTGACAAAACATTTTCTTTGAAATGCAGTTGTCTAAACTGCTGTTAACAGACTGACACACTCATGTAAAGAGATACATTGCAAGGGATTATTATGGATAGCCTTAAAATGAACAGGGAGAGAATATATATATATATATATATATATATATATATATATATAGATATATATAGATATATATATATATATAGATATAGATAGATATAGTTGCATCTCAAGTTTACCTTTGTTGTATTAGAGCATACAATCCATAAAATTATTAGAAGACAAAAGAGACACAAATAGATAACCATCACAAACCTTAGAGCTTTTGAGCAGTGGAACACTGTTGGCTGAATTGATTTCTCTAACTACCAGGTTTGATTTTTTTATTCCAGTGCAGTCTTTGTTTATGAATTTACTGCAAGAAAAACCCCCCTCACTGATTTGTTTCCTATAAAATTGTTTTAGTCTTGGAATTACTTGCTAAGGTGTCTGATTTGTAATTTAAGGCTCTGGCAATACTTTACACATTAATATTTGATTAATTTATTCATTTTTCATTATCATATCAGGAGCCACATCAAGCATGGTTACCTGGGGGGAGGTAATATTTTTAAGAGGTTTGTATGCTCATTTATTACTTGGGTAGCTTAACAAACAGTCACCTGAACCATTGCATGGTATTTATTTCCTAGACAAGTGCCCAAATATTTAAATGTTACCCCATCCCCAGATAAATCTTAACTTTTCCCTTCTTTGGCCTGAGGTTGCATAATGAATGGCTAATATGTCAGTTTTGCAATTTCATTCTTATTAAGACACAGCCCCAAGACATTTCAAAACACTAACATTATTGGGTCTAAGAGTTCCTTTAGGTTTATGAGAAGAACTGTACAATAATTTTTCTAATTATCTAACATTATGTTGCCTGACCCTACCTTGACTATTTGTACCTGTTGAATCTATCTGATAGCATCCTGCAAAAGTTCAGTGGCTAAAACAATGATAAGCAGGTGTAGTTGGCAACCCTGCCTTGGAGTGATTCCTTTATTATTCAAATATTATATTGTCAGAAATACACTTCTAATGCTGTTGAATGTGTTTTCAGCCTTGCACAGATCCTTACTGACCATGGTGAATAATTGTAACAACTATACTAAGCAGTGCCATATTTTCAAAATATTTTTTTGATTATTCTCTGCTGAGCATATTCCATTTTTAGATGCTGATTGGACTAAAAGTGACCTATGATGACTATTTCAGCACTGCTGCAACTAATACATTATTATTTTATATATGACATGCACAACATTTAGATTTATGGGCTTTCTGTTTTTCTGGTGCCTAACAGAATGAGGGATGGAAACATTTTATTGCAGAATAACATTTATTTGACAGGACTACATTCCAGAGATGATACCTTCTGTAGCTCGTTTAAGGCTGAGGCTGTTTTTACATATGTATGTATTTATTTGCACATCGGACAACGTGCTAGAACTGTGTATGGTGCAGGGACTGAGCCCATCCCTTCACCCTATTACCACCTAACTGGAACTGCAATGTAAATTCATGACCACCATGTCTATAATAATAATTAAAAGAGCCTCGTTAGAATACTAATGTAGCCCCTAAAACACAAACACATTAAATTAACTTGCTCATTTAACTTGCTTTCATGGATAACTCCTGAGTTAAAATCTATTTATTTATTTATTTATTTTATTTTACATTTGTTTACTGGGAAAGTCTGACTGGGGTGAGCAAAGGCCCATTTTCAGCAGAAGCCCAGGGAGAAAAGCTCCAAAAACAAAAATGTAGTAACACAATAACGAATTTGGAAAGAACACTTCTTATTTATATATTTTCACATCTAAATATACTGTTCCAACATTTTTTTGTCTCTCAGTTTCTGTTTAAACTTAGTGTGTACATTATTTTCCTTGGAATACCAAGTATTAAAGGATATTAATTAGTCCTCAAACTTCTGTAAAACTGTTCCCATTCTTTTATCTTTTTATGCAGTCCTGAGTAACTATTTATTTAACATACTGATACATTTTCAGCTTTGATCACATTGCTAACCTACCTCCTTTTAAGCACTTTTATACCTCTCAAACTCTTAAAACAAGAAATCTAGAAAAGCCAAACTTTATGGAGGGGGAGGTGTAGGCCCAAACAGTTTTGAAATATTGCTCCTCTAAACTTAGAATGATGACAGAGTAACAGGTTTTGCATTGACATGCATTTAATTGACTATTATTATTTACTGATTTCTGTCCTCAATGATTTGCCAGAAAACCACAAATTATGAGGCACAGATCAAAAATATGAGGCAGAAATCTGTACATTCTGTGAAAATCTGGTCAGTTGAGAGGTATGCTTACATTCTGGTCTGCTTACCAAACATTAGCTACTCTGATATTAACTCTGTAGTAACGAATTTCATCTATCCTAGTTAATGGACTCTCAGACTTTAAAAAGCTGCCATTTACTTCAGTGATCATAGATAATTACTAGGCTAACAACCTGAGGAGGCCTTTTTAAACCTAGTTATGCCTCCCTAAGGTGAGATTTAAGCACTGCACCTTGTGACTGTAAAACAAAGACCTTAACCATTATGCCAATGCACAACTTTTGTACAAGTGCTTGATGCACGTGCACTAACAATGTGTTAGCACTCTGCTATGTACTCAAGAGCCCAATCGCATTTAAAGAACTCTAGTGAAGTATGTTTCAGGTAATGATATATTTTCAGGTGCAGATATCATAAGAAAAACAAGAAATGAGGTTGACTATATGTCTTCATCCCTAAAGTGGACCAATTTGTAACTCCGCAGCATACCCACAAAACATCCAAGACAGTTTTCAAAGGAAGTTCATTATCTACAAAATTGTAGTAGTTCAAAACTCTATAGTTCACTATCACACCTTGGTACTGCAGATAATGATACTGCGACCATATTCTCTGATTACTTTAAGACTATCTCTAATATCATCTTACCTGAACAAAGGAACAACAGAATGAGAAATGACTATAAAGAGTCTTCCACTTTTTATTTGCAGCATTTTTGAACTTCTGTTATTAAGAAATCTACTAAACAAAGTAATTGATGGCTGTGACGCAGCTGATAATCCCGTCGCCATAAATTTTGGAAATGGCATTTGATGGGATTGGTCCTGCAAATGTCAATTCTGATAGCGATACATAAAATGATACATTTCCAAACTTTTGAAGAGTAGTAGTTCCCCTTTACAAAGATGTGGGCAGAATCATAGTCAAGTGACTATCCCAATTTAGCTTCTATTCTCTAAGTTTCTGGAGAAGTGTGTCCATAACCAATTATTCATTTACCTTAAAAACAGCACATGTACCACATTATCCTAGCTTGACCTTTGGGCAGGACATGCAATGTTACAATGTAGCTGGTGTCAAGGTTAAAGCCTCAAATGAAATCATTGAGAAGTTTACATCGACTTGCACCAGGGTCACATTCTAAATTACCACCTTAAATATCAACTTAATTTATAAAGATGACTATATGTCATGCTATACTGCTAGTGGGATTATATACCACAGTCCACTAGCCCTTATATGTTTTTCTTCACTACAGTATTGAACCTCGGTATATAAACTAGTTAGTTATCATTCCTTGTCCCAGTATTGCGACAGATAAGGCACTTCTGCTCTTGATGGCAATAAATTGTTGGTAAATCTTTTATTCATCAAAATAATGTCTCATTTTAGGAACCTGTAACTGATAAAGTTAAGTTTGAGTTCCTCGTAAATAAAGAGAGCTCATGGCTGCAATTTGTCTTATAAACATTTTAGTATTATCTCATTTTTTAGACTGACTATATTTGCAAACAGTGCCAGGGTAATCAGTAATAATCCTTATTAGGGACTTTATAAGAGGTTCCAGTACTACTTTTTTCTCTTAACAATTGTATCAAGCAAGTCTCTTGGGTAATGTATAACATCTAATAATCTGAATGACTTCCTCATAGATATATTCATATCTCTTGCTGTGTCTACAACTGACACTGTGTGCTGTCCATTGCATATAAATACTAGTTGTTCAGTCTATTATAGTATAAATCTTTTTGGTATTGTACAAAAATGTCCTTAAAGTGTTTTACTAAGGAATGTGGATAGTAATGCATTATTTCCTTTTCATTCATGTTTATTATAATGCTTCCAGTTTTAAGTCATCTGCAAATTCATTGACTTAGATTCCTGTTCCTGTTAGTGTGGACATAAATTTATTAAACAGAAAAAGATCCAAAACCCCTCTGTTAATAAGTGGAGTCAGGAAAAAAAACATCAGAGGTTCTAACTCTGCAAGTTCTGTTGCATAATCAGTACCTTACCTAGCTGATTATACATTTATGTCCATCTGTTCCATTGTTGATAACATCCTATTTACTGGTGTAGAATCAGAGTCCTTATCCTAGCCCAGAAGTGACACTGCTTCAATTTAGAAATTGTATTAGAAGTAACCTCAGTCAAGGAAAAGGAGTCAGATCTGTTTTCTTAGTTCTGTCAAGTCATTCATCACTGTTAACCATCACCTCCAGGTAAGCAGACTACTTGACTGAGGAGCATCTTGGAATTCACTAAACTGGTTCTTCAAACACTGTCATGAGAATACCTTGTACACCCACTAGAAAAATACTTGATGCAATTCTAGGATAGTAACTATCAGTCTGCTGAGGAGCTTAGTGCTGAGACTTTTACTTTTTTGCCATATTCCTAAATTAGATAAATGGCCACTATGATTTTGTACAAGCTGTGCCATATGCATATGCCTTGGCAGTGCTATATGCTGCCTGTTCTATAACAGTTGTGTTTACTTTACTCTGAAGGTCCTTTTCTACTATAGATGAATGGTTACTTGTGTCTTGGTTAATATTGGTAAGACAAAATATATACCTTTATCAATATCTGACACTGAATAATATTACAACATTACTAACCACTCCTATCCAGTAATATGAATCTGATAAATGTTACTAGATATTAATGTAATAGCCTGCTTATAGACTGACAGCTAAAATGAGAGGACTATATGAAAATTATAGTAAACAAAAACAAATGGATTTTAGGCAGCCTCTACAGGTCCCATCATTTTATGATAAACAGGACCTGCATACCTGCCAGCAGGTTTACTTACTCCTAAGCTTCACCTCTCTCATGAATCCCTTAATCAATACATCGTGACAAACTGGAAAATAGTTAGGACAGATTAACATGGTTTCCTGCAGGTTATAATACTGCATCACTGCCAATTCTTTAAAACAATACAAGAGCTAGAACTTTGCATACTAAACACATATATTTATGTATAGCTCATGGGTTGCTGCATACAAATTATTCAGCAATATCTAAGGGTATATCTATAAGTATCCCAATCGTATCAGAAAAAAACACAAGTGAGGAAATTATAAACATGGCCAAAATACATTTAGGAAAGTTTTGGAAGAGCCTACCTACAAATTTAGATAAATAAAACTCATGTTCTTCTTCATAATGTTAATAACACCCCAAATATTTGATAACTGGCAGAGAGGCTGTGTTATCAGTGGGTCAGTGTAACTCTGCTGTCATCTAGTCATATTTGTAGAACAATGAAACAGGCAGGAAAAAAGGTGGAAAAAAGGAAAAACACTCACAAATAAAAAAAAAATAGATAAATAAATAAAACAACAGGAATCCACCTCACCACACAGAAAACAAAATCAAGAAAGGGAGTAATCACTTTTCATGTATCAAGTGTATGAAAACAATCATGGAAACCGCAATCCAACCTTAAATTATTTAATATGATGAAGGATGAAGTATAGATGTAATCAGTCTTACTCGATGTCATGGTTATTATTATGCTTAGTATTTGGAGAAATTCTCCACAGGTCTACTCTGAAAATAGACTATCTTCAGAAGAACTCTCCCAGTTAACAAACTAAAATCAAACAAGAAAACATGCAATAAGTAAATAATTATTTACTGTAACTAGAGGACTAAGATCCACCAGGAAATCTACTCTAAGAAATGACATTGACTTGTATAATTGTATTTTCAGCAAGGCTTATTTGGTCAGATAATCATTGCAGTGGCAATGTACTGCCACAAATCTGGTAGCCTCTGGCTCTCCAATGCCATTCTGTATACCTCTTTGTGATGTTTATCCTTCCCTAGATTTCATCAAATGATGATGTGGTCAGTGGTCTTTTATGTTCTTCAGCTGTTAATCTCTTTAGGAGAAGCTTAATTATGGACTGTGCTTCCGTATGCTCCATTTTGTCATATGGGACTAGTATAGTATCCCCACATACACATAGAAAGCTTCAAAATATCACACCTACCATGCACCCTCACTTTTGAAAAGGGGATGGCATGTTTTTGTTACATTGTTTCTAACCATATTGCATTGAAGCCTGTAAAGACAAATCTTAATAGCTCAATTGCAACTTTTCTAAGTATATTCTTCTTTCCATTTGATCAAGAACTGAAACTGCTAATGTAACAACACATACCTCTTGTCCTCCTTTATTATTATATTGACACAGATCTGAACATTTAAAGTCCTGCAGATGCTCATTTCATCTTCTTCACTGTCTTAGGAATTTTCTAGATTCTGTCCTTAATCTAAAATTGAGGTGTAGGGTTGAGTTTCCTGCTCTCTTAAGTCCCCCATTCTCACAAAAATCTTCAGTGAGTCTGGAAATAAATGTTTAAAATGTGCTGGACTAAGAATTCACAGGCTAGAAAGCAGGGCTCTGGCTGGACACAAATAGCACAGACAGAGTTGTTGTTTGAGAGAAACAAGAGCATCAGTGATTCTGAGCATTGCAGCCTGTCAGTTCAAGTATAATCCTTTGCAACAATTGAGTAATGAATATAGAATAGAGCAGACTGGTTCCCAAGCTATGTACCATCCTGATCAAGTCCTAAGGCCTACAGTTTTCTCAGTAACATATTCAACCTCAAAAGTGACAACAGTATGAATGTGGCCTTCAAAATGTAGTCTAATATGTTTGATATGTAAAATGAATGATACTGAGAATAAAATAACTATAGCATTATTTAACATGCATCTAACCATATGGTGAGATACTAAAATCAAAATGGGTATCTGGCCTTTTTTGAAGAAACTCAGGATTTAAAAATGCGCAACATATAACAGCATACTATATAACAAATGAAAATGTACACATGCCCACAGATTTAATAAATTCCGTGTAGGCATAGTGTAGAGCCTACACCGAATGTTACAGTGTCCATGTTCATGGTTCTCCCTTGGCAGTGCACCATGCATATTAATGACTGTGAGTTGCTGAGCAAGAGTTGTGGAACACGGTTATTGAATCAGTGTAGGGAGTGTGGTACTAACTGTGTCTGCAGATGAGTAACACCATCCCTGCACTGTCCAATTGCTTTATGTCAATGTAATATTTTTTTTAAAAAGCACATTTGCGTGCCACGGCACAGATTGCAGCAATGTTAAGAGGTGCCGAGGCACCTGCCAGGCATCCAAAAATAGAAACTTGATGCATTTAATTATTTACTTAAAGGTCAAGTTTAAGTGTAGCTGAGCAGGTTTGCATGGCATGGTGTGGTGTTCAGCAGTGCTTATACGGAGCTCAGAGGTATATGTAAAGGTATAGCAGAATTCCACATATCCATATAGCCAGGTGGGTAGAATTATAGTCCCATGTGCAGTAGATGGAGGGTTTGAATGCATGGAAGGGAAAATAAGCATTTATCTTGGAAATAAAAATTATGCCAATTAATTTTAAATACTATCCCGCTGCGGTTAGCTAAGCTCTGCTAAGACCTGCTAAGACCTGCTAAGCACTGCATAAACATAACAGCTGAAAATGTTTATGTACTGCTTGGCACCACTTGGTTGCTTTGTGCATTGTTAACCACTGCTAATCATGGGAATTTCTGTGAGTTTTCTTGATGCTTGTCTGAGCAGAGCTGGTTTGCATGCTGCTAAGCGACATGGCACTTTCTTAGTGTACATATTTAATTTGAAAAAAAATGGATTTTAGGCAGCCTCTACAGGTCCCATCATTTTATGATAAACAGGACCTGCATACCTGCCAGCAGGTTTACTTACTCCTAAGCTTCACCTCTCTCATGAATCCCTTAATCAATACATTGTGACAAACTGGAAAATAGTTAGGACAGATTAACATGGTTTGCTGCAGGTTATAATACTGCATCACTGCCAATTCTTTAAAACAATACAAGAGATAGAACTTTGCATACTAAACACATATATTTATGTATAGCTCATGGGTTGCTGCATACAAATTATTCAGCAATATCTAAGGGTATATCTATAAGTATCCCAATTGTATCAGAAAAAAACACAAGTGAGGAAATTATACCCATGGCCAAAATACATTTAGGAAAGTTTTGGAAGAGCTTACCTACAAATTTAGATAAATAAAACTCATGTTCTTCTTCATAATGTTAATAACACCCCAAATATTTGATAACTGGCAGAGAGGCTGTGTTATCAGTGGGTCAGTGTAACTCTGCTGTCATCTAGTCATATTTGTAGAACAATGAAACAGGCAGGAAAAGAGGTGGAAAAAGGAAGAACACTCACAAATAAAAAAAATAGATAAATAAATAAAACAACAGGAATCCACCTCACCACACAGAAAACAAAATCAAGAAAGGGAGTAATCACTTTTCATGTATCAAGTGTATGAAAACAATCATGGAAACCACAATCCAACCTTAAATTATTTAATATGATGAAGGATAAAGTATAGATGTAATCAGTCTTACTCGATGTTATGGTTATTATTATGCTTAGTATTTGGAGAAATTCTCCAGAGGTCGCCTCTGAAAATAACCTGACTCAAAAAGTGGAAACTTGAAAAACACAAAATGGCAATAACGAGTGAAGCCGGCAAACTGGACTACAATTCTACAAAAATACAAAGGTTTTATTAAGAGTAAGCGCTTTCGGTAGAGAGCAATCTCTCCACCTTCATCAGACAAAAACATGTTCACAAACAAGCTTCTTATATCAGCCCGGCCTTTTATATAGGCAAAACGGAGAGAAAGATCAAGACACGAATATATGAGCATATGTACAGGATAAAAAATGGAGATTCCAAAAATGCTTTATTCAGACATATTCTGGAAAAGGGGACAGAACACAAGTTTATGTTTTCCATAATTGATCAAGTTAAGGTCAGTGATAGAGGAGGGAATTGGAAGACATACCTAGCCTGGATAGAAAGTAAATGGCAAATATGTACAGATGCCACAACACCACCAGGTATTAACGACTTTATCAGTTTGAAACCTTTTTTAGCGCTGAGTTAGGTTTTCCAGTTGTGACTTATGACATATATGCATAAACTACATATGCGTTTTATTGTACATATTTAATTGTGACAACCTTGTGGATTATGTGATTATGTATTAAGTACAGTATTGTTATTTCAAATTCATCTTTGACTGTTGTAGAAATACACGAGGCAGTCTCTCCATCAATTAGGGTAATTGTTTACATTTGGTCATACACATCACCCCTTTGGGACATTCAAGTCATTTAAATTGAACATACAGGGATATTTGGAATATATCTAATATAGTTTAATATTTAGTCCTGCTAGAACTTTCCTCAATAGGTAGATTTTTTCATAGGCTATTTTACTTATACATTTTTAGCTTCATTGTTTAGTGTACTAGATGTTCAATGTTTTTATTACAAAATGTTTTATTTAAAAAAAATTTTTTATTATAGTGTTTTATTAAGGGAACATTGCTGCTTTAAGAATTTTGGCGCCAAGTAAGATATAAAATGTATGAACTGCTGCTGTTTCATTGGTTCTGATGAAATCTGTATGTCACAGATGAAAGCGCTCAACCTATGTGTTATTTTTCGTATTTTACAATAAAGTGTGCTTTGGATCTATCGGCTTCGAGTGGTTTTGGAGATACACTGGTTCTGCTTTACTTGCTGTACGTTGTGATTGATTTGTAGCTTCTTATATCATGACAACATTTAAAAATATTAACTTGATTGGTTCATTACTTAATTAAATTAATTAAAAGTGACTGTGTTTGAAGTTTTTTTGAAAAAACATCAAAGTAATGATGCGACAGTATTACAGAATGCCAGAAAGAACATGGCAATTCAAAGGCACGCAAAACAATTCAATTGAAGTTATGTCTCCGTTATTTTTTATATATAAAAATAAAAATTATATCTCAATTATTTTTCTTGTTGAAGTTGGGTTCCCCTTGTGGTTGCACTTTTGCCAACAGTGTTCTAGCACAATGGGAGCACCGATTCTTGTTTCAGAATGAATTACATCAAGGGAACGTCTCTTGGTACACAAGGTACCAAGATGACATGTTCTTTCTTTGGAATGGTTCCCGTCATTTAATACCAAATTTCATTGAAAGTATTTCTAACTCAACTGAATTTCTTGAGTTCACTTATTTTAGTGATGACAATGAAATAACATTCCTGGATGTCAAAATAAGAAAGGATTTGGGTTCAAATAAATTAATATCAACTATTTTTAGAAAACCAACATTTTCAAACACATACTTGCATTTCACCAGTTCACATCCTCTCCATCAGAAGAGAAGTGTGGTGAAAGGCCAGTTTGTTCGAGCAGCAAAGATGGTCTCTGAACATGTTGACTTTTTGCAGGAATGCGAGAACATTTTTTTCAATGTTCTTGCTGAGGGGATACCCAAATATATTTGTAGACAGAATTAGGCAAGAAGTAATCAGTAAAAGGGAAACCAGCCACTTTCAACCCATACTTAGGGAAGGTACAATGGTAGTTAAATCTAAGAATAATAATAATGGATATGGGACTGGTAACATCCCTTTTCTGTTCACTTATTGTATGGATTTTAAAGCTATCAAAAACATCTTTATTAAAAACTGGAAGATATTGAAAGAAGACCAAGAACTTATCAAATGTATCGGGGAAGAGCCTAGGTTCATTTATAGGAGAGGACAAAATTTAAAGAACCTCTTAGAAAGAGCTATCCCCACGTCTAACAAGTTGACAAGGGGAATGAATAAATGTGGTTGTTGCCCACATTGTAAATATATCTTCGTTGGTTCAAGGGTATCCATGGTTGGTACAGAGTATAGGATCAATGGTAGATTTAACTGCAACTCAAAGGGAGTCATTTATGTGGCAACTTGCAGGCAATGTCCTGCGTTTTACATCGGTAAGACCGGTAGGGCATTTAAGAAAAGGATATACGAGCATATACATGCTACTGATATCCTTGATATGAACAATGCCCTTGCGAAACATGTTGGCCAATTCTCTGACCATTCATTTTTGTTTACTGTAATTCAACAAGTACAGCCACAAATTAGGGGTGGTCCCTGGCAGTTACAACTTGAGGAACAGGAAGTATTTTGGCAGATTCGCACTGAGGTGGTGTCCATCAAATGTATTCTGAAACTTAAGGCACTTAAGAGATAGTACTGACAGTAACATAATTAGGGAGAGCACCACTTCTAACCCACGATTGTTTCAACCTGTCATTCTAGATTTTAATAGCGAATGTGCCATCAAACATTTATAAATACCCAGTATGTTTCAACATGGAGAATGTCTTGGTAGTGGTTTGCATTGTGTCTCCCTAGATTACTATTACAGTATTTGTTACAACACGGTCCTGATATGCTCTTTATGTATACTTTTCTTTTTAGTATGTACATACGTAAGATTGAAGTTGAAATTTTGTCAATCAATGTGGCAGTCATGTTGTTCGGGCTTCCTTGGATGAACAACTTGTGATGCAGTAAATTTATTTGAATAATTGACTAAGTTATATGCATATATTTTTATATATTTTTATTGAATGTGTCCCCTCTGCTGTACCTACCTCACTTTCTGGTGGAACTGCCTCATGGGATGGGGCCCAGCCTCCCCATGGGAGCGATGGCGGAGGGGCAGTAGTCACGCAACAACAACTACCAGTCATGGTGTGCAGGATTGTTCATCACAGCTATGAACATTGCCTGTGCCAGATTGAGGACACACTGGCCAACCTGGTGGGGCAGGCTGGCCCTGGTGCCCAGCCTCCAGCACAGCCACCTTCGGGGCAGTGAAGGAGCAATGTGGACTGCCCATGGGTGGGGATGTCAGTCACACTGCTGCTGTCTGGAGGCACATGCATCTTGGATTCTACAACTCCCTCTCCATCCAAGGTGTTTACCCCCTTCATGTGTCGCACACTGCCACTGTCTGCTGTCTTGTCTGTCTTGTCTGTCTTGTCTGCCTGCTACTGCATCCTCTCCTACCTAACGTACCTCCCCACATGTACCTATGTCCCTTCCCCAACATTCCATGCTCTCCTTTAAAAAAAAAAAAAAAAAAGGGCATCTGTCCCACAAAAAAATATCTCCCCATATGTAGCTCTCCATTTTTCAGATGTGTCCACTAGACACAACTAATATGGTCCAATTGCCTTCACAACACATTTATGTTGTCCTCACCCCTATCTCTGAAGTTTGAGAGTCCAAGTTCATCTACAAATCTATCAAACTGCACAGCTGTTGCTGTACAAGTAATGTAAAGCTATGGTTCTTTCTTACACCCTTCCTGTACAACCCTACCTGCCTTTCACTATGTTTTTCCTCTGCTTGCCCCATTTCAGCACCGTCCTATCACCCCATTTTTCTATTCCTTTTAATTTTTTAGTGCATATTTGCAGGATTTACTGTGGTGGTGGTGCTGCGGAAGAATTGTCGCCTCGCAGTAAGACATTGTCCCGTTCGATTCTCAGCTAGAGCATCTTCTGTGTGGAGACATGCGTGAATGGGCGTACCTTTGTTGAAGGTTGTGCGTCAGGGCTGGCAACTCGGCATGTAAACATCTACTGCCAATTATTAGCGGACTGGAGTTCCGCTGTGGTGACCCCTAACTGGCAAAAGTCAAAAGACACAACAAGTGCATATTTGTGGGGAGCTAAATGAAGTACCGCAATGCAGCATGCCACACCTCGCAAATCCACTTAAATGAGCTTTAATGAGCCTTAATCGTCTTATGTGTTTCTCACATTGTGAGTCTCTCTCTCGTCTTTTGTCTTAGGGTTAGGGTTCACCACAGTGAATCACCATTCCACAGACTGAATGGCAGTTGTGTTTTATGGTCTCGAGTTGCCAACCTCGCACCAAACCTTCAAAGAAGGCACACCTACACCTACCTGCATGTTTTTTTTAATACTTGCTTGACTGCAGGGAGGACATGCAGACTCCACACAGAAGGCACACCAGTCAAAAATTGAATCAAAGAGCCTCTTGCTTTGAGGCAGCAATGCTAACCGCTGTACTGCTGCTCACATTGTTAGTCACATGTACAAAATAATCAACTCTGCCATGTTTCTAACCTGGGACTCTGTTAATTACAGCCTACTGTATTAACCCACTAAACCACTCAGATCTTAATTAAATCAGTCATTTCCAGCAAAACATACTGATTGCCACTGACAGACTGAAATTAAACCTAATGGGGAAAAATGGGAGTGTACTTGGGACTGTGATGCTAAAATACAACAGTAGACAGCCAAATAAGTAGTAACAGAGATACATGAGGCATGGGATAGCAGGTAAATGTTCCCTTTTGTCAGTGACATTTTTAAACACACTTGCCAAGGCATCAATAGCGAAGTACATATGTTCAACTGGGATCCTGCTGCAGAAAAACTGCCTTTGAAAGCCATGCACATATTGATGGATGCAGACAATGTGTGTCACAGCCTGTATGTCTGCACATATATCTTGCAAATACACCTGCTACAGTAGTTCAGTCTGTTAAATGCCTTGCATGCAGTACATTTCTTCACCTATAGTCCTGTGTTTGAATCTAGTGTGTTGCAGTTCAATTACCTTGTTGTGAAGATAGCAAGTAATGCCTAAGTCATGCAATTTTAATCCCCACAGATTACTGCTACTGAATTATGTTATGAGTTATGAGTTATGCTATGATTTAAGTTTAATAATATTAAAAAAATAAATACATAATAATTGAAGGAAGGATAAATATACAATTAACAATATCAGCAATTTACAGGAGCCTGTTTTCTGTGCCGAATATAGTATTTTTGCCAATTTAAAATTATTGGCATGTCCTAAGTTCATGTTTTGTTAATAACATCATCTCAAACATTTTCTCCTCCTACAATCTTATAATCTATGAGGGGATGAAACTGAAGAACAAAGTGTAATAGATACCTGAATGGAACATCTAATTTTTCTAATTTTGAGGTTTAATGGGGATAGGAAAAAATGAATTACTTGGATATTAAGATTTTGAAAAATGGAACTGAAATAGGTAAATATATATAAACCAAAAACCAAGTTAGCTATGCTATGCTACATTATTTAAGTTGTCATCCTTTACACCAAAGGAAAAAGGAAAAGTCAAGGTCAAGGATGATTCGATCGATTTAGTGATGAGGATTAGTGATGAGGATACTTTTACAATGTACACACTATGTTTTTGTGGTTTTTGGAATGGGTATGATCCAATTTGAAATGTCAAAAAAAAAAAAAATAATATATAGAAGAGAGAGTAGATTATTTTTATTTGAAAAGAAAGAAAGAAATTGGAATAATTACATTTTTGAAACCTAGACGGGCAAAGGGAATTTGTGTGACGAAAAATACAACAAATTTGAGGGAAATTGTGGGAATACTGAAGTAATGTGAGGTGAAAAAATTATTGGAAAACATACCATAGTAGAAATAATAATGAGAAAATTAACAAAAACTTAAAAGAAAAATGTAGAAATAACTTTTGTAACATTGTATGAAAAGAAATGTGGTAGATGTAAATCATGCAGATATATTTCTGTATGAACCTATATAAACCCTATCTAAGTGTTAAGTGGTATAAAGCGTATGTCGGTAATAACGGATGTAAATTGCATCTATTGTGTGAGGCATTGTGTGTATGTGTCATCGAGGCATGGGCACAAATGTCTCCATGGGCACAAAGAGCCTCAAAGACAGATTAGGGGAGCATAAGAAGGGAGGAGGAACATCCTTTACACAACATCCAAAGTTTGTTCTTCCCTCAAAAACGCAATTCTTATTCTTTGTTATTATAAAAAAAAACATGGAATAAATAACTGGGACAATGGTGACAACAGTAAATGAGCTTCGTGGAAAAGAATGGCAGAACAGATTCACACAAAAGGTATCAGTTAAATGTATAAGATATGTGCATAAGAGTTAAAATTAAAATATAGAAAAACCACATTGAATTTGAGGGGAGTCATTAAAGATGTAAAAAATATTTTAATAATTAATAATTTTACCTAGAAATTAATGTAATTTTAAAAATGGTTTTTTAACTCATCAATCAATACAATTTTTTTTTTTTTTTTTATATGAAATGTATGAAATGTTTATATGAAACACTGTGAGTTCTTCTTTAGTTCTTTTAGTATATTATTATATTTTTATTTTTATTTTTTTTTACATACATGTGTATTTTGATTTATATATATATATATATATTATTTATTTTTGTTACTGATCAATTATATTAAGGTTTTGTATAGTGTTGGTGAAGGGCTTAATAGGATAATTTAATTAATTTTATTGATTGTTTATTAGGAAATATTTTAATTGATAATTTGATGAACAGCAGGTGTATATAAGGTAACCTGGGGGTGATGTTAGTAAATTGACCTGATGAAGCCAGTTGACCTGGAGAAAGCGCCAGTTGCTGAAACAGTGGATTAAATGGTGTTGTTTTTGCATTTCTCAATGGGTGGCCTTATTGTCAGTATCTGCTAACCTGTGGTTGATGGTCGTGGTTCTTTTACTGCTACTGAATTATCTGCTACACATTTTTGCAAGTCAAAGGCCTGCAGGTATGGGTGCACTGCATATATTTGTATAGCCCAATCATATGTCACCTACTACTCTGTATTGTCACTGTTGCATAACAGATGTACCTTAAGCACATGCCTTGATTGGACTGTTAAGGGTAACCTTACCTTGACTCTGCTGTAATGACAGGGCCTATACTACTACCACAGTTACATGTATAGCTTACTTTCCTCCAAAGTGTTCACACTCCCCCCATGTGTCCTAGGGTGCAGCAGCTGCAGTCTGTAGCATATAGAGCTGTATGTTAAGGTATGTGCTACAGACCTACCATACCTCTCAACCCCCTAGAACAAGGGATCCAGACACATCCATACATAAAGGCTGGCAAAGGCCCAGAGATAGGGACATGTTTAACAGTGTGCCCCTACAAAGATAGTAAGTTAATAGACTAGCAACTACTGCATTAGCATTCATATTCTGATGGGTATGAAATGTGACATTCACATGTCTCTCTCCCCTTACTAACCACAACCCACAATGTATGCCAGTGAACTGCCAGATGACCACAATGCCATGAGACACTGTTCAAACATATGAGGCAAAACTGTGGACATACTTCATAAATATCCACAGTGGAGAGTATTTTTACCTACCCTCTGTGATTCTGTAGCCTCCACACCTATGTAATGTCCATCTCAAAAACTAAGAAAGGGGCCAAGGCCCACATGAAAGCCTTATATATTGCACTGTGGTGCCATGTCATTGGCTAATGATAGTTAAATTCAGCTGTTTTGGGTGCAATAAGCAAGCCTGAGCCACAGATTGGTGCAGAAGTAATTACCTGTTAATGAGCATTACCTACAAAAGGCAAGCAACTGCTTATGGGGAAAAGGTCTGTATGTGGGTTTTAGTCACACAGAAAGTGTATGTGCAAAGCATTTGCAGAGGAACACTTACAGAAAAGCAATACTTCACTCTACCATGTATGTAATAGATTTCCCCATATAACGGGATGCAGATGGGAGGATGGAGGTATGGGGAATAGGGATTACAACAGTAGGCTTGTATTAGATGTATGGTACTGACATGTCAGTGTTACTCTGCTGTCCAATACCTACAGGCATGCTGCTCACGTGTCCCTGCGTTAAATCACATCTCTGCTCTGTCCTTGTCAATCCCTCCTGTAATGGTCGGCTGTTGTAGTATAGATAGTGGATTATGTGTAAGACACTAAGTAAGAGTGTACTCTCCTGTAACATCAAATGAGGCACTGTTATTCACTTCCTCTCAGTCTGTCAATTTCACACATAAATGGTTCTAACATTATAAAAGTGTCCCTTAATGTCCCTGATGAACCCTGGCTAAGTCCCTGTTTTGTTGACATTCATCCCTGTTTGGTTGAGAGCTATGCCTATCATACCTCTCAATCTCCAACAGTAAGAAATCAGGACAAAGCAATAATTAATAGGATCATAGGATCTTAGGAAGTTACTAGGCTACTGGCCTGAGTCCCTTACAAGCCTAGCCAAGAATTTATCCCATGTTCTGACAAGTCAGCACCTCATGCCCCTGTCCAGAAAGGACACAGGTAGAATCCCAGGAGTGTATTTTCTGTCCCCATCCAGTTATCCAGTTTGCATTTAAAAAGGGTTAATGAAGTACTCCGCTTGACATGGAGAGGGAGTCTATTCCACAGAAGGGGGAATCTCTGGGACATAAATCTGTCCCACCAAGTCCCATCAAGTCCTACTGATGTCACAGACCAGGTTGAGGTCATATGTGTGGGTTACTCGAGTGGAGTTAGACTTACATAATTGGGTGGACAAAGGCCCAAACTCAACGACAGAGTATACATATTGGCCATACAAAGTAAGACTGTGAATAGACTTAACAGATATTACTGTAGCACATGTTTTCTGAGGGGTCTGACATGGGACAGTCAGAGTCTGGTATAATTTTCTGACAGCAACCATCAATGATTGGCCAACCAATTGTCAGACATCTAAGAGTTTGTACAGAGAGGACCACATCTATGAGGCAAACATGTTGACATTTTGCAAACATCTGTGTAGTTGAGAGGTATGATGCTTACAGTGAACATATACTACAGCATGTTTTCATTGCTGTGTGTCACTCTGGCACACTGGTGTTGCTGGACTGTCCTCATATAGTTTGTTGTAATAGCACACTGCTATTTGTCAGACAGTGGCCATATGACATATTAGTGGGAATTTGCCCATAGAGGACACACCACAGTAGTCTGCAGTGATTGGTACAGGGACATACAGCAGAATCTGTCAAGGCACACAGGGACATACACCAGTGTTGCTACTATCTTGGTGATAGCCACACATGTAGTGTGTTGCCAGACTGTGGGGTATGATGTGTGAGGGACCAGTGGATAGTGCAGGCCATTATGGGTGTGTAGGGTCTGTTCATAGTAGGCAAGTGAGGTCCCACACAGGCAGATTGACAAGGGTGCTCAAGGAAGACTGTTGCCCATCCACCTCCTGTCATAGTTGTCACATCCTGCGCCACTCACTGCATGTTTTGGGCTGTCATGGAGGCACAGGCATGTTCTGAATGCAACACCAGATGGATGCTTAGGGTTATGGATGCAGCACAGTCTGACATCTGTGACTGCCTCCACCACATTGGTGATGCCCTGGATTGTTTCACTGATATAGTGGACAGGCAGTGGGCTAAGACAGTGTCTGTTCTTGACTGCACATTGCCTGTGCTGGAATATCTGGTTGGAGTTGGGCATTGGGCACATGGACATAGGCCAGCAACACCATCTGCTGAGAGTTCATGTGGTGGTGCACAGTCAGGCTCCCATAGTGGCAGTCTCTCCAGGTCTAGAGATGGAAGTGTGCTGTCCACACCATGACATGGAAGGCCATGGGCACGTGGTCCTGGGTGGTTCAGTGAGATACACAGCCTCAACAGACAGCAGTTACCCTCAGCTACTAGCACCGCATCTGACCTTGGGCATGGTAGTGCCAGTGCTTCTCCTGGCAGAGCCACTTCCCGTGTGTGTGACCAGAGATGGTGAACTGTCCACTGTACCATTTATGGTACACAGCTGTCTGACATACACATGTGTAGGGCTAGCGCTGGCCTTGATGTGTGAATGCACACATTCATACTTCAGTGTCATATGCAGGTTACCAACAGACACACATGGCACCTCTCAGTGGCCCATCTAACCAGCATCCCTACCTGACTCACACACATGCTGTCAACTGTTTGGCAGAGCCTAGGCCTCTGGCTCCTCCATACCACACATGTGATGATACCTGTGCCATATCCATGCCAACTATGCCATTGATGTAGGTACACGTACATATGTGTCTGATGCACAGGGTGACTATATTACTTTACATGTACTTGTGTAGTGGAGTCTTGCTATGCCATGACAGTTGTTGTGGGCCATGACAGGTACTGTGTGCTGGCATATGTCATGACTACACATCAAACTTTGTGTATATTTGTTGCATGATGTTAGACTGGTGGTAGTGTTTCAGAATGACAGGTGTATCATGGACCTGTGTATGTTTCTGTTCCTGGGGTCTGAGTGGTTAGGTATAGACACATAGTGGCAATAAAGAGGCACAGGATGGCATGGCAGCACATCAGAAATATGTCATCAGCAAGGTACAGCAGTATACATGCATGGTTCCCTAGGTGCATATGTGTAGAACAGTGTGTCAAGGACAATGGGGGGCAGTCAGCATAATTATGCAGTCTTACTTTGTGACAAGGTCTGCTACCCTTGATATGTGACACCTGAGTTTTCTGAATGTACAGATTTAGATGGTGGTGAATAAAAGTTATGCCTTTGTAGTTGAGGGCACTTTTGGGCCAGTAACTAGTCACAGGGCTGTCAAAAGCATAACCATTGCACAGAAGTAGCTCATATGGGCATGTCTGTAGTGCTGCAAGGGGATAGATTCACACACACACACACACACACACACACACACACACACACACACACACACACACACACACACACACACACACACACACACACACACACACACACACACACACACACACACACACACACACACACACACACACACACACACACATTAGAACCCCTACCTATCTACTATTATACACTACAGTTTGCAGTAGCTATCACATGCACCACAGAGTTTATCTGATATTCAAATGTCAGCCAGTGCTCTTATGGTAGATGACATCAGCAGGCCTTGTAGAGGAGGTCAATGAACAGGGCAGCAGGTAGTCACAGGGCCTTAAAACATATAACCAATGCATGTCTTTCCTGCTGCAAGGGGATATATTTACATAAACACATACACACCCAATGAGTTGGCTGATGTGAGATTAGAATCCCTACCTATCTACTATTACACATTATAGCATGTAGTAGTTACTGCATGCACCATGGAATTTATCTGATATTCGAGTGTCAGTCAGTGTTCTTAAAGTGGATGACATCAGCAGGCCCTGCTTGTAGTGGAGGCCAGTGTTGAGGAAAGCAGGTAGTCACAGGGCCATAAACTGAATAACCATTGCACAGACATAGGCAGGTCTTCCCTGCTGCAAGGGGCTATATTTATACATTCACACAGAATTGACTGATGTGAGATTAGAACCCCTACCTATCTACTACTACACACTATAGCATGCAGTAGTTATCATATGTGACATGGAGTTTATCTGATATTAGAGTGTCAGCCATTGCACTTAAGGTGGATGAAATCAGCAGGCCTTGTAGAGTAGGCCTATATTGAGGAAAGCAGCTAGTCACAGGGCCATAATATGAGTAACCATTGCACAGATATAGGCCATATGGGTATGTTTGTACTTGCTGTAGGGTTATATCTACACACACACACACACACACACACACACACACACACACACACACACACACACACACACACATGCGTGCACACACACACACACACACACACACACACACACACACACACATACACACACGTTGGCTGATGTGAGATGAGAACCCTACCTATCTACTATTACAAACTATAGTTCACAGTACTTATTGCATGTGCCACTGGTTATGTCTATTGCATATGTGGATGCAGGCATAGTACTTGTGGAGTATGCAAAGTGGCCTTGTGTTACATAGTATATGTGGCCTGCAGAGTGATCCTGCTTGATAATGTTATTGTATCTAGTGTCCTAGGAGTGGGAAACCTGTTAATACCCCTGCTATGTGTGTATAGCTACCAGTATATCATGTGTGGCTGGTTGCAGTTTGGTAGGCAGGCATGTGGCCAGGGACAGTATGGCCTGTCCAAGCCATGCATTGTAACCATTGCACATTACACCATCTGCTCGCTGGTGTCTGTCTACAGGGTGACATTCTGCAGGCACAGAGTTCTGTGGGTGAGTAAATTATGTATTGTTGCAGTCTTGGTCTGGTTCCATCGGGCAACTATTGTGATGTGTAGGTGTAGATAATCCAAGCAGTCCAAGTGTACATCCCACACCCATATAAATACATGTGTATAACCAGGATGTCACCATAACTGTTGCTGTGTGTATACGTTATGTAACTGTGTTATGTAGATATATGTGGCGAGTCTTATGTATCAGAGCACACATTATATAGCTATATATATATATATATATATATATATATATATATATATATTATATATATATATATATATATATATATATATATATATATATATAAATGTATTTATATATGTGTGTGTGTGTGTGTGTGTGAGGGATAAGGACAGACAAAATATGTACTTGTAGCTATCTGTATGCACAGGTGTATTTCCATATAGCAGTTCTTTGGGCAGCAGAGGCAACAAACATGGGCTCATGTTAGCTATGTGTAGGAGCATGCCCAGTGTGACTGTCAGTACTTACAAGATGACTCCAGGCCAGAGCTACCTGTACTCCAGTCTGGGATTTTGTGTGCTTTTCCACAGTCTAGCACTTTCCTGGTATTGTCCAAAGCATTCCCCAGCTGTTTGCTGAACTTAATACGTGACTCATACCTATCAAAGATACAGATTTGCACAGACTGTCCTAAAATTTGCCTCATATCATTGGTCTGTATTACCTTAAATTGTTGATTTCTGGCACATTAGTGGCAAATCATTAAAGACTGATGTTAAGAAATAATGACAGACATTTGAGATTCAGACTGCATACACTTCAGCAGATTCATGCCAATGCAAGACCTGCTATTCTATCAATTCTGTACATTTGTAAGTGCAATATTTAAAACTTGCCTCTATTTTTTGGTCTTTGTCTCACTTTTATTCATGGCTTTGTCCACATTTCCTGCTGAAAGAGGTTGATAGGTATGATGTGATTGGATTACATGCTGTAACACTACATACAGGGTGACAGTCTGCATACCTCTCCCTGTACATGTTTTTGCAGAATGTACAGCATTTTGCCTCACATGTCTGCTCTTTTCCTCATACAGTTGTGTTTTTTTGGTAATATACTGCAAAATGCAGGCACTGAAGTGTTGAAACTACTGACACATTTAAGTGATGGCCTTTACATCCTGCAGCTAATCTGACCTGTTGCAACCTGCTGTTATACTAGTCACCTTCTAGGTTACTCAGAGCATGTATAATGTCTGTCTGTAGGTGTGGCCCTTTGACACCCCCATTCACTCTGTCTTTGTCCAGCTGTCTTGTAGTAACAGATTGAGGGGTTATGACAGTTTGTTGGTATACCACCATACAAATACGTCACATGCAAAAGATGTAGCTGCTGCCAGATTTAAACCATCAACACCATCACCCATGCTAATGTCCCTAGCCCAGTGAGTGACACCAGCCACCAGACAGAGAGGTTGCATTCTTCAAACTATCAACAACATACAGACATACAGTGTCACCCCTACATTATGTGGGAAATACAATGTGTGGCCATGTTTTATGTCACAGCCCTGGAATTGTCTGGTCTGCTGATATATCATTGCAGAGTTACTGTTATAGCAGTTATATGGGAACACAGATGTGTTGGGGGTGGGGGATGACCAACCCATGCTCTGGTGGCATAGACAGTTGTGAGACTGCCCTGTGACCCCACTGCTTGGTGACTCCCTTGAATAGTGTAGTCGAGTTGCCAGCCATGTGGCCTAGTGAATATTATGGGGCACATACTATTGGATAGAGTACCTGTTGTCCCACGTGGCTGTTAGTTCTCTGCAAGTGACCTAGTAGCCCACTATATTCCTTTGCATACATGTGGCAGGTCCATACATATGCTACCATAGGTCTAGTACCCCATCCTAGTTGTGTATAGGAAAATTACTTACCTTGTGAGTGCAGCAGTTGACAGCCTGCAGTTCAGGGCTGTCTCTGTCTGATGCATGCAGTGTACAGCCAATACATGGTTAGGTACAGGTTGTGTTGGCTGGCTGGCATCATTTTTAGTATATGTATGCAAGTCGGAGTATGGTGTCAATCCCTAGGGCCCTAGGTTGTCAGTGACTGTTCTATGCATTGTCTCTTGGCCAAGGCCAGGCATACCAGGCATGCCTATATCTGCCTACAGGTAGAATCTCAGGTCGTTCCTTCTCCGAGTCCCCCTGTGGGTGTGGCTGTGGGGACCTAGGCACTGGTGGTGGGCAGTGTATCCCTTCCCTTTGATGATCCTGCTGCAGCTGTTTCTGCAGGATCATATTGTGTAGCATGCCACATACTTTGAAAATTTGTGCACATGTGGTTGGAGAGTACTGCAGGCCTCCACCAGATATAGCGAGGCACTGGAACCATGACTTCAGCAGCCCAAACACACACTCTAAGATATTCATAGTTTGTTCGTGTGCCTCATTATGGCATTCTTCAGTATGTGTGTGTGTGCATTTCTGATGGGTGTCATCATCTATGGTTCCAGTACGTAGCCAGCATCCTCCCAGTAAATGGCCAAACGGGATGTCCCCCCTACCAAACATCTGGTACAGCTGTGATACATGCCAGATATGGGAGTGGTGATAACTGCCAGGGCTGCCAGCACACACATTCAGGATAATGCCCTGGGCATTGCACACAACCTGGAAGGTGATAGAGTGATAACCCTTGCAGTTGATGTAGACTCTACCCTATTCACTGGGTGGTGCTGTGATATGTACATGAGTGCAATCTATGGCACCCAGTACCTCAGGGTAGTGTGCTGAATGGTAGAATTGTTGCATACTGCTGACCCTGTCCTCAGGAGTGAGGGGAAAATAAATGTGCTCACTGGTATGGGGTAGCATGGCATACAGGAACTGGTAGAGTACCTGGATGCTGAAGCCTATGAGACCCCCATCATGTCCCCAGTTGGTCTTTAGAATGTACTTGTAGCTAGTATCCTAAGGGCTACACATACCTTTGTTTCCACTGGGATGGTTTCCCCTTTGTTGGCTCTGGGTCTGTGTTGAGGGTGGCAAAGCTCAGTGAGTTGTTGTGGTATGTCCCTGTCCACACTGTCTACAATCTCCAGCTCATGCAGCTCCTGGTAGATTACCGTGGACTGAACTCTCTTCTTCTTCTCAGTTTGGGCCTATTGTCAACAGCAGCATCAGCACTGACCTCAGCATCCAGCACATACAGATGTAGCAGACCTGCAGCAGCCCCTAGCATTCTCTCAGTTAAAATTCCCAAGGCTGTACACCAATGGTGCAGAGTATGGGGGAAAATTAGATTGTATGGTGTATGCATTCTTTATAGTGCTGTCTGTCCTGGGTGCAGCCTGTGTGATTGGCTAGCTATGATGCATTCCACCTGCCAAGTACATCGTTAAGGGGCTTTAATGGTCTAGTTTAATGCAGTATGAGTCATCAGTACTTAATATATCATTAGCTTTTTTTTTTTTTTTTTTTTACAGCCTTCCCTCCACAGCACTGCGGCATGGAATGCAAACCCACGCCACAAAGATAAACAATGTTCAACAGTCACTAGACACAGCCCCATGGCCAGGCTCACTCAGCATTGTGTCGTGGTATGCAAACATGTTGAAATACACTGAAACACGTGCCCCAAAGGTAAACAAAGCTTAGCAGTTACTAGACACACACCCCTGCTGAGCAGAGCAGTGCACTGCTCAAACAGGTGGTGCTGAGCTCCATTGAGCTTAAAATGATGTGGATACTTCTTTTGATGTCAGCTACCTTTTCTGTGGACACCAATACTGCTCTCTGCATACATGGATGGGATAGGCAGATACAGATAGCCATTTGTGCTATTCAGTAAACCCAACTCATTTGCATAGAGATCCTTGCATAATACCTGAAAACTACAAGGTTCCAGGGCCTGCCTCATTAGCAACCATAGCAGTCTACCATTGTACATACTCTACTGAGGGTCCTATAATGCATTACTGTCACATAATATTAAATCTGGTTTTCAACTTTTTTTTTTCATAAAAGCATGTTTGCACAGTGCAGTGCACTGTGCAAACATACCCTGAATATAAAAAAAAAAAATAATTTAATTTAAATCATTTTCCATACAGTTTTGGAGACATCGTGGATAGTTATGCACATATCTGTGTCTACTATGCTATTTCTACCACTCTAACTACACTTTTACAGCCTCTGGCATCAGTTTTACATCCTGTACACGGACGTTTTCCATGTACATTATGGACACCAACACGGGGTCTGCAAGACTGACTTTATGCTTGATGGATCACTCTACCACCCTAATTTGCATACAGTTCAACTGCTTATGAGGTGATTTGCATGTCAAGGACACTTCCTAGTTCACACGCTCATGCATGCCACTCAACACTGTTTACCAGATCTCACATCTGCTTACTTCTGTGTAAGCACCGTGCCACTATGCCTACATGGATAAAAAGTCCATGTAGTTTTTATTAATATCCTAGATTTCACCACCATCATAAAATGAAAAAAAAGCAATTTCCACAGTCTGTTTAATATAATCTAAAGAACCTGTATATTTAAAGGGGCATAGATTAAATGAAGACAAACATTCAAAAAAACATGACAGGCAATAAGAGAGACCCAACTTTGTTTTGGTAATACATTCTTATTGACTCACAGTTATACTTTCCTCTGTTTTCTTATATTAAGTCAAATGTGTTATCATGATAAAATTCAAGCACTTTAGAAAATACATATATATATATATATATATATATATATATATATATATATATATATATATATATATATACACACACACACACACACACACACACACACACACACACACACACACACACACACACACACACACACACACACACACAAAAACACATACACCGTTAATTTCAATGTACAGTTATATATCTATGTGAAAGTACATAATTACCACAAATAGCTTGAGTTCTAAAACATCATTTAGTTCAGATATCCTGCTCTTTTAAGCCCCTGACCATACCCATGACTTCTAATGGCTATTGCTATAAATGCTTTAAAGGTGCTGAATTGCTTTGCCACTGTCTTGAAAACCATTATTTTATGCCTGACTTTACAAAAGCACCACATATTTTTTCCATTCCTTTTCTATTTGTTACTCTGAAGTAGACAAATATTTACTCTTTTATTTTACATTTATTGCTTCAACAAATTTTGCAGTTTGTCAAATTTTAAGACCATTTAGACTTGAATATGACTGTACCTACACATGCCATTAGTAAGATCAACAAATAATGTACAAAATTGTGTAATGCTGGAACACCATAACAAAAAAAACTTAATAACTAGTTCTGGAGCCATATTTAGCAAATTAAACAGCTTACTTTCTTTAGATTATCAGCAGAAAAACATAATGAACCTTTGCCATACATTTCAGTCTGCCACTCACTTCTGGCTCAGTTTCATCAGCTTCCAAGCACTCCTACAACATTCTGCTTCCTTGGGTTTCTGTCTGCCACTGAACATAAAGAGTTTAGGCACTTCTCCAATCTATGTTTTCTCACAAAACATATGGAAAACTGCTTTAGAAACAGGTCTTAACATGCACAAATAATCATGGACTTCTGTGTGACCAACTGCAAGGCTTTAAAAATTTTCTTCCACACCACGACTTCTTTTTGCCTTCTGTCATTAATGCTATGAATCCAGAGTCTACTACTCAGAAGGAGGACAGGCTAGAAATGGTGTGAGAATTATGGTGAGACAGAGGCTTCAGATGACAGTGAGGGATATCATCAGAATTAGTGACAGAATCATGCCAATCAGACTCCATAGGCAGTATTCATAATCTCAGCCTATGCCCCAGAGCAGGATTGTGATAGTGAGGCAAAGAGTGCACAGTCAGCCCACAGCATAACCACTGGTTGTCACAATCAGCTGCAAGCAGTGGTCAGAAAAGGCTCTAAGGTCAACAGAGACCAGGTTGAAGACCTGGAAGTTGACTGGAAAGAAAACATAACAGTTAACAGTTCAATTAATTACTCCAGGCGATTAGCTAGCCATGTTTCTACCATGCTGAAAGTGGTCCAGGTGAGAGTTAGAAGGTGTGTAGGAGAGGAGGCAGAGCATATTAGCGTTGAGTCATCTGCATATTAGATGCAAGTGGCTCCTGGGATGGTGGTGTGCAGATCATTGACAAAGACAGAGAAAAGAAGGGAACCTAGTATGGACCCTTGTGGGACACCTATGGTTAGAGGAAGTTGGGATGACAGCTTGCTCTGTCATAAGACAGCCTGTTGTTGACTGTTTAGGTACAAGTGAAACCATTGTATTCCTTGTTGGTCTAAACCGATGGTTTGTAGGGTATTGAGCAGTAGCTGATGGTTGACCATATCTAAAGCTTTTGAGTGATCTAGGAAGAGTGCTGAAGATAGTTTGCTGTTGTTACGATGAAGATTAATAAGATTAGAGAAAGATAGAAGAGCTGTGGTGGTACTGTGGAATAGCCTAAAGTCATGCTGAGAGTCGGTGATATTTCCGTTTTGAATAATAAAGTGTATGATTTGTTTGTTTATTCATCTTTCCATGATTTTAGCTAACGGTGAAAGAATGGCTACAGGTCTAAAGTTAGATAATTCTGTGGAACTTCCTCCTAAGAAGAGAAAGAAATAGGTGGAGTTGTAGAATGGCAGTGCCTCAAAACAGAATGTGTGAGGATGACAGAACAGATATTTAGCCGAGCCAAGTATGGAAATAAGATACATAAGGAAAGCTGGTGGTGGAATGCAGAAGTCCAGGAAGCCATCAAAAGAAAGAAAGGAAGTGTGCAGGAAAAAGTGGGAGATAGAAATGACTGACCAGGCTAGGAAGGAATACTGGTTGGTTAACAAAGAAGCTAAGAAAGAAGTTAGAATAACGAAGAATAGGGCATTGGAGGTATTCTACCAGCTTCTGGAAAGTGACAGTAGGTAGCACAAAGAAACTATATCAGGTTGCAAGGAAAAGATAGAAATATAAAGAAGATAGTCAGACACCCTTCATAAAGGATGTCAGCAACAACATGCTCACCAGTCCACAGGACATCCAAATTAAAGAGTAAAAAGGTCACACAGGCAAATCAGTTAGCAAAAACTACAAGAAAAACCTAGCCAAGCTAGAATTTTCATTGTGTGCTACCTTAAATCTCCTGTAACAGAAGCCCATGGAATATGCATAAATGACCCCTTAAAGACATCAAGTGTTTCAACAATATGGCTTATGAATGTCCATGACTTTTTACTTTTTCTTTTTAAGTCTCTGTGGATACACTCAGGCAAATAGAGCCAAACCCCACTAGCTCTGGACATGCATGTTTCAACCTTCTTATATATTGCTGAAACAGTCTGGACAAAGCCTAAAGTAATGTAGGGTCAAAGGCCCAACAATAGGAACAGATTTTAAATATTGCTTTTATAAACTTAGAAAATTGATAGGATAACAGGATTTGTCTTGGCATGCATTTTTCTGAAGGGTATGAAGTTTGAAACTCGAATGTATGTCATTCTTTAGTGGCACCAGTCCTCAGTGATTTGCCAGAAAACCACCAATTTTACAAGGAATAGACCAAAAATATGAATAAAAAATCTGCATATTCTGTGAAAATCTGGAAATACATACTTCTGCAGCTCACTTTCATCCTAAATATCTTCTCCAGGGCAGCTGACATCTGTATATGTGCAAAGAGTTTTATTGTATTCCTATTTTGAGTAGCTCTTGAGCATTCTTTGTGTTGTTTTATGTATTATAATTGTGTGTACTAATAATTTTATTCCCTATGCTCCCTTATATGTTGCTAAAATTGTTTTACATTCTACCTGGGCTGGGCCTGCAAATCATCAGGCTTGATAAGTGCTCTACCTTGGGAAATGTACATAAATAAGTCAAGAAACCTAGATCTTAATAGTAAGTGATTATCAAGTATCCCAAAAAATAAAAAAGACACATTAAAAGTATGAAAACCATCAACTTCAATAATATCTTTGAAAATATAAAATAGTCACTTCTCCAGCTTTCCAAGCAGATTCATATTGTGGATAAGCTTAGATTCATATTTTTAAAATATAAAACACTAAGTGGCTGAATCTGTCTGAAAACATATACAAGCCAAAAAGATATAATCCCCTTCTTTGAAGAACACTCATAAAAGAAGGTATATTATAGGGGCAGAAATCCCTGTCTGCTGACCAATACCATGTCCAAACAAAGCAAATGCGGCTCCTTGTGACATTACCTCTTGATGGACTATATTTCTAGATATCCTTAATAGTGTTGCTCTCCTTTGCACAAAAAGAACCAAATCCAACCATGCTACATGGTTATCAAAACAATGTAAACAACTTATGAGTGACAGAAACAAATTATGGAAAGTATGGCTAAAGAACTTTACACAACTATGTGATACTTCAAAAAACAGTAACTAAAGACAGAAAAATACTTCTATATTCATTTACAAACCAGACATAAAACCCCACAAAAAATTCTGGTTGCTATGAATTCATTACTTAATCCTGATCTAAAAAAGGCCTCCATTCTGTCTCCTGATAAATTTCCATTGCAAACCAGCACTCTGTTTAATACCTATTTTACTGACAGCATAGCCAACCTAACCTCAGATGCTTTCCTCTTATCCTTCTCATCCTTCTCTTCCCCTCCTAATTTCCTGGACTTTGTTACTACTAAACATCCTTCCCAAAGCACCATTAATAATTTGCATCCCTCCTCTCCTTTACCCAAGTCCACCAAGGCTAACTCCACTCATCATCATCATCATCATCATCATATTCTTTTGGCTGTTCTCGTTAAGGGTCACCACAGCAGATCACCTGTTTCCATTTCTTCCTGTCCTTTGCATCATGCTCTGTCACACCAACCACCTGCATGTCCTTTCTCACCACATCCATAAACCGTATCTTGGCCTTCCTCTTTTCCTGTTACCTGGTAGCTTCATCCTTAGCATCTTTTTCCCAATATACTCAGCATCCCTCCTCAGCACATGTCCAAACCAACATAATCGTGCCACTCTCGCTTTGTCTCCAAACCTTCCAACCTGGCCTGACCCTCTAATATACTTATTCCAAATCCTGTCCACCCTCGTCATACTCAGTGCAAATCTTAACATCTTTAATTCTGCCACATCCAGCTCAAACTCCTAACTCCACTAATTGCCCATATTTCACTCTATAACCTGTTGCAACCTTCCTCATAAAACACTTCTACATAAATATATGTGTGTGTGTATATATATATATATATATATATATATATATATATATATATATATATTATACATATGCTATATCATAATATACAAGGGTTGACCCAGTTGTTAGGGATTTAGGAACTTACATGGGCAGTGACCTAACTTTTAACCAACATGTGTCTATTGTTGTAAGAAAGTCTTTCTATTCTGCAGAGTTTATAAACAAATGGATTATGTCTAGATCTAAGGATGCCATTGTCCCCTTTACTTAGCCTTCATTAGGCCAATCATTGAATATACTGCCATCTTTGGCATGTATCTGTCCATGCACATACCACAACTGGAATGCTCAAAGAGACACCTTATTAAAAGAATAAAAGGCCTATCCCATGCACAGGTTCCCTGAAAATTATCTATGGTATGATCTCAGTTATCCTCATTAGGAGTAATATAGAAATATCAACCATGGGATGGGCAAAGGCCAATCTATAATCAAATGCAATAGGTTTACTCAAGCATAAAAAGGTAAACTGGCTATGCTTAAAATGGCCCACAAGGGCAGTTAGCCTAGTACTTTCCACGAACCTATGAATCTATAAACTTATACCATCCTCTTATGTCTACAGATAACCTTCCAGAAGAATATCTAAAAATTGGTGCAGAGATCATAGGCTATAGCTTATCTTATTAATATAGTTATCAGTGGATACCTTTTAGAATCATACGCCCCATTACTATGGAAAATGTCAGTCATCATTTCTTTACATAAAGGAAGTAACTCCATTGAAGTATCTCAGTATAGTTCCATTGCTACCCCCCACCTCCAAACTACTAAACAATGTGTCCATCAACAATTTCTTCAACATAATCTTCTCCAAAATCACAGTTAACCTCAACTCAACATGGATTTAAACAGTCCATAGTACAACAACAGTCTTACTTTCTTATAAGGACAGTGTCAGTAATGCTAAAGATTCTGTCAAGCTATTCTCATCACTATTTCCAGGTATGTCAAAGGCATTTGATACTTTTCTCCCACTCTAAACTTTTACATCATCACTCTAGCCTAGGTCTTTCCCCATTTTTCCAGTGGTTTAATAGTTATCTATCAGTAGAATGGCAAATCTCCCTCTCACCTTAGTTACCAAACATCGCTGGAGTTCCCCAAAGGTTTATTCTTTGTTCCTTTCTTTTTATTGTTTTTATCAACAATCTTCACATGTCCTTCTGCCAAGGCTCCCTAATTCAATATGGAGGTGACTCAAGTATTATCTGCTCTTCATATAGTCTATCACATTTTCAGCAGATAACCCAACAAGCTCTGACCTCTATCAAATTCCGGCCTTGCAATTCCCAACTGTTACTTAACCCTAAGGAAATTAAACTTCCCTTTATTCCTAAAACACTTCTTCTGCATAAAATGTTTAAGATACTTTCTCAGAATAATCAAAGTTGTCCCCATACCAAAATTTTAGTTGTGACAACAGATGAAAGCTTTAAATTCAGTCTTCATATCCAGAACATTATCAAAAAAAACCCATCAAAAATTAGTAGTGCTATACAGGCATATTTTCTAAATACATCTACCAAAACTATCCTGATCAACATCTACCTCTTTCCTTCACTCCTAAATGGAGCTCCTATTCTCACCAACCACTTTATCTCACTAAAATAAAAACTTGAATCATGATACAATAAAATTACTAAATGTGCAACCAATGCAACTTATTATACCCATCACTGTACTGCCCTAAGATCTTTAAATGGCTTAAACTTCAACACCATCATAACTGTCCACAAAATTGTTTATAAACCTACTGTTGCCCTGCACTCAGTTGTATACTCCACACTTGCCTAGTTAAAAGATGGCTAAGATCAGAGGACAAACAGGTTACCTTTGTGTATAAACCTGATAAATCAGCACTACAAAGCCTTTACTCTTAACTCTGTGGCCAAAGCCTGGAACACCTTATCTATAAAATATCAGACCAAATTCTAACCTACTGGCTTTTAAATATGCACTAAAATAATTTTTAAGCCTGGCTGAAGGCATTGCCATTTTATGACACCTATCAAATGTCTTACCTCATCTGCCTTTCTGTATATGCTCTACCTTTCTCACTATATGTCCTGAACTCTCTTCTCATCTCCTATTATAACTCTGTTTCTCCAGTTCCCTCCCTTTACTTTTTCTTTTAAATAACCTTCTGACTTACTATCAGTCATGTTTGACTCATACAACTTCCTCACGTCTATTTTATTTTGCATTTTGTTTGTATTTTTCTTTTTTTTTTTTTTCAAAATTTTATTTTATTTATTTATTTTACATTTGTTGACCGGGATAGTCCAACTGGATATATGCCCATTTTCAGCAGAGGCCCGGGAAGAAAAGCTCCACATACCAAAAAAGAGACAGTACATACATCACTGAGTAATAAACTCAGGCAGACATGTTCAGAAAAATATAGACAAAGAATACAGGCAGACATCAGTATACACAATGTGCAGACATTACATCTGATTGGCAAAGAGGTATCATAAAATGTAAAAATAGAATACAATCAGATCTCATAATTCACAATGCTTAGACATTAAAATGTTATGAGGCATATATACTTGGCTAAACAGCAGGTTGGGTAGCAAGACATGTATTAGTGAAGTTATTAGTCAGGTTTAGAACAAGAGCACAGCCAATGAAATGTGAGATAATTTTTGAGTTCTCTTTTAAATAGGGGTAGTGAGGTTTCCTTGGTAATGGTAGTAGGGAGTAGATTCCAGATTTTACTGGTTGAGTTGGCAAATATAGCATCGCCTGCAGAGTTGTTGGATTTTTGGGTCAGTATCATTAGTTTATCAGCTGCGCGTAATGGCCTGGGGGCACTATGAGGGGTGAGAATATTTTTGAGGGCAGGGGTGTTATCAGGTTGATGGAGTATTTTATGTGTTACTATAAGCTGGTTGAACTGTAGAAGGGTAGGATACTCTAGCCATCCCAGTGCTTTCAGGTTCTGGCAATGGTGGGTCCTAAAAGCCATGCCAGTAGCGAATCTGGCTATATGATTGTAACATCCTGATAAATTGTTGAGATCGGTTTTGGATAGGTGCAGACATTACAATCATTTAATGATTTTAACTTTTTTAACTGTTAAGGGATTACTTACAGGGAAGGCATACATAAGAGTAGAGAGGAGGTGTGATCTTGCAATAGCTACCCTAGCTAGGGGGGGGCGAGGAAAGGTTTGGCTCTGTACAGGGAGCCAAGTTTTTTGTTGCTGGGCTTAATAGTGTGATTGACATGTTTATCAAGTTTAAGGTTGTTTTCTATTATTACACCTAGAAGCTTTGTGTGGTCATCAGGGGAGATAATGGTGTCATTGCTAGATCTGATGTTAAAGGAAGGAGGAGAAATTCTACGGTTAGGGGAGAAAAGTAGTAGCCTGGTTTTGTTAGGATTTAGAGGCAGGCGGCGATTAGCTAGCCATGTTTCTACCATGCCAAAAGTGGTCCAGGTGAGGGTTAGAAGTTGTGTAGGAGAGGAGGCAGAGCATATTATGGTTGAATCATCTGCATATTGGATGCAGGAGGCTCTTGGGATGGTGGTGTGCAGATCATTGACGAAGACAGAGAAAAGAAGGGAACCTAGTATGGACCCTTGTGGGACACCTAGGGTTAGAGGAAGTTGGGATGACAGCTTGCTCTGCCATAAGACATCCTGTTGTCTACTGTTTAGGTAGGAGTGAAACCATTGTATTGCGTGTTGGTCTAAACCAATGGTTTGTAGGGTATTGAGCAGTAGCTGATGGTTGACCATATCTAAAGCTTTTGAAAGATCTAGGAAGAGTGCTAAAGATAGCTTGCTGTTGTTATGATGAAGATTAATGAGATTAGAGAAAGATAGAAGAGCCATGGTAGTACTGTGGAATGGCCTAAAGTCATGCTGAGAGTCGGCAATCTTTCCATTTTGAATAAGAAAGTGCATGATTTGTTTGTTTAGGCATTTTTCCATGATTTTAGCTAACAGTGAAAGAATGGCTAGAGGTCTAAAGTTAGATAATTCTGTGGAACTTCCTCCTTTATGGAGAGGTATAACATGATATTTTCCATATTGCTGGGATAGAGCCTTCTGAGATGGATCTGTTGATCAGAATAGAAAAGGGAAGTGCTATTGCATCAGCTGTTTTTTGAAGATATTCATCTGGGAGGTGGTCGGCAGCTAGTGTAGTAGGTTTTAACTTTTTGAGTAAGGTCTGGATCAGGTTTTATGTATGGTTTGAAAGGTAAAAGTGGGTTGGGTGCTGGGTGGATAAGGGCTAGATGTGCCAGAGCAGGAGTTTGTGTCCGATGGAGTGAGATGGGTAGCTACAGACTGGACAGTTTCAGTAAAGAAAGAGTTGAAGCTGTTTGCAGTTTCTACAGGGGATTTATCAAGGCCAGTTGATGGGGTAGGAGTGGCGGAATGGCCTGGGTGGAGAAGATTATTAATACCAGCCCAGAACTTTTGAGGTTTTAGCTAATATTTTTGTTGTGGGAGGGTGTAGTGATTTTTTTTGTCTAGAACGACAGATTATTTGGTCTGGTTCCTTAGCTGCCAGTATCTTACTTGGTCCATAGAGGCTTTGGTA
>NC_056735.1:1268687004-1268762004 GCF_019279795.1 Protopterus annectens
ATATATATATATATATATATATATATATGTGTGTGTGTGTGTGTGTGTGTGTGTGTGTGTGTGTGTGTGTAAATATATATATATATATATATATATATATATATATATATATATATATATATAGATATATATCTTCTTCTTTTTCTTCTTTCAGCTTTTCCCAGTTAGGGGTCGCCACAGTGGATCACCTGTCCGCTCATGATTGGCAGTGGAGTTTTTCTGTGTTGAGTTGCCAGCCCGGCGCCTAACCTTCCACAGAAGGCACACAGATGCACACACTCACACCTAGGGCCAATTTAGAGTGTTCAATCCACCTATATATTTATGATGTGTGTGTGTGTGTGTGTGTGTGTGTGTGTGTGTGTGTGTGTGTGTGTGTGTGTGTGTGTGTGTGTGTGTGTGTGTGTGTGTGTGTGTGTGTGTGTGTGTGTGTGTATCCCTCTTTCAGAAGAGGCCCAGGGAGGAAAAGCTCCAATGTATTACAAAACATTTGAAGAACAATAATTTTACAGTCTTCAATAATAGAAAAAATATTTACAGTTTAAATAATTGTACCAAATTAGACATAACATAAACACATTGGTTGGAAATATATACAAGTTATACGACAATGTTTTACTATTAAGAGAAATTTTAGTCAGTTTATGGAGAAATTAAAGGTAAGTTAGTATAATATGAATTACAATATGAAGTGATAGGAAAAGCAGGCATGTGGTATATTTAGGGCAGAGAAATTCATAGAAGTAAGGAAGTGAGTGAACTCAGGATACAAAGGAGGTATAAAATGTATGAATAGGTACTTGTTCACATTTAGGGATATCATTTATCATGGTGATGAGCAAGAACAGTGACAAATTTGGCCTTGGAAGTCTTTCAGAGTGGTTTTAAAGCATGGGAGGAAGGGTATTAACCTAGGGTCTATTACATTTCCTCAAATGGCTATTATACTTTTTGGATCATCAATAAATTGCTTATTTTGTTCTTTTCTTTTATATTTATCTGCATATATTCTAAGTTCCGTGCCTGTGCTGATCTTTTTAGTTTATTATTTGTGATAGTGCACAATAGCTCCACATCTGTTCTGATATTGAGCATTGATTTTATCACGTTTTTATTTCTGAATATTTTTGTTGAATTCTTCCATCTTCTGTACTCTTCTAACAGTGACTCTTCTTGTCTTAATTGCTTTATAGTTTTCTCTGTTCAGTACTTGCATGATGGCATTCAGTTTCTCCCCTTGCTTACTCTTACTACTCTGTGTTTTTGGGTTTGCCATGTGGCCTATGTGGTGTCTGAAAAGATCTTTTATCAAACCATTCACCTGGTTAACTATCTAGCTAACTGAAAAAATAAATAGACAAATAAATGTTCTTTGTCTTGACTTTTAGCTTTCCTACTGCTGCAGTATACAACCAATGCAAATCAACATTCAGCATTTTTTTCTTTTTGTTTTCCTTTTTTTTTTTTTAGAGAAAAGTTCTACTTCGTATACATGTACATTTCAAAATAGAGCCAATCTGACTTTTCCAGGAGGTATATCATGTTAACCTGCTCTGTATATTCATGACATTTCTGACCAATGACCAGGGGTGGCTCATGCTATAGGACTGCAGGACTGCAGCCCTCCCATATAGAAAAAACAAAAGAAAAATCTGTGAAACAAGAAAACAAAAACAAAAAATAAAACCACAAGTCCTGACTCCTCTGCACATGTGCAGACACATTGGGGGACTCAGACTGCCATTGTCAGCAGTCCAGATACAGACAAGGACATACTCAGAAATTGGTGTGGTGATGACTGCACAGAAGAGAGGAGCTCTGGACTGCTTCAGCTGTAGGCAGAACCAATGAGGACTGAGGGGTGAGCTCTCACTGGGATTTCACTGCTGTGTGGTCTTTGTTTGTGAAACAGGTAGGTGTGGAAACAGTCACTGGCTGGATACATTTTTTACAGTAGGTAGGTGTGTGTGTGCATGTAATGCCCCAGTTGCTATATACTGGTGGCTAGAGAGAACAAATGGTGGTGGGTAGAGATACTCAGGCTTAAACCCTGTCCCTTGGATGCAGGTGGCAAGGACCTGAATTCCCTATCCACCACCATTTCTAAAGAAATTTGCAGATTTTTGCCTTATATTTTTTCTTTTCCTCATAAAATCTGTAGTTTCTGTATCTACATTTTTCCTTGCCAAGTTTGTAGTGCAGTGGCTCACTGGTAGCATTGCTGCTTGACAGCTGCAGGTTTTCTGGTTTGATTCTTGGCTGGGGTGCCTTCCGTGTGGAGTCTGCATGTCTTCCCATCTTACAAAGATGTGTCTGGAGTTTCGCTCTGTTGAAAATTGTCTTTTGTTCCAAGTCAGACTAGTTTCCTGGTTAAATGTTTAAAAATAACAGGCATTTTAATTTCAGACTTCATATTCCTCAGAAAGTACATGGTAACACAAAACCGTTTATTCTAGCAGTTGTCTAAGTTTATAACATGGATATTTTAAATTTTTCCCTATTTTTGTGACTGTATTCCCCCATTTGTGGCTTCGTCCAGGTATTTTGTGCTAAGGTTGAGAGCTATCTATGGTGAGAAGTGAATTCACTGAATGTTTGGGGGCTGTATTCCCCCCCATTACTGGCTTTGTCCACATGTTTTTTGCTAAGAGGTTGAGAGCTATGGTGAGAACTGAATTCACTGAATATGTCTGGGGGCTGTATTCCCGCATTATTGGCTTTGTTCAGGTGTTTTGTGCCAAGAGGTTGACAGCTATGGTGAGAACTGAATTCACTAAATGGTAGCCATTTAAGTTTCCGTCTTCCTCTTTTACAAAACAGCTGATTTGGCATAGTGGTATGTTTCTCTGGCTGTTTTGCACAGGGTCCCCTGGGTTAAAGATGTGGCAGTGAAATGTATGGTGGTAACACAGCATTTTATTCTAGCAACTTTACAACATTATACAAGCAATGTTTAAAATGTGTCCCTGGTTTTTGTTTTTTTGTCCCCCCCCCCAATAAATTTCGCCTTTTTCCAGATTTCTTGTGCTGCAAAGTTCAGAGATACAACTGCGTGTCGAGCAGATTTTACAAGGATCAGAGACCTGCAGGGGAACAAAACTTTAGTGCTGCTTATTCTGAGCTTGCTTGCATTGATTAATAGCACAACAGGTAGTGTGCTTGCCTTTGATGCAGAAGGCTGTGGGTTCTACTCCCACAGTAGATAAATGCATTGCTGATACTGTACTGTGTTGTAAAAGGGGTGGATGCTGCAGTCCTTTTTGGCGAAGATACCTAGATTAGTAACTAAGAACCTGTTATCAGTTTGCCATACAGTCCCTATTGCGATATTACTAGCTTATCGTTTTTGTAATGCATGCAACGTAAGAAATTTATTCCTCAAGGGCAACAGACATTTTATTTGTAGATGAATAAACAATGACATATAAAGTTGTGTGCTAGCAGCAACCTCTTCATTGTTACAGATTTCTTTAATGTGGAATTATTTAGGTGACTTTTACTATTTCAGAGATTGTGCATATTTACTGATACTGGTGGACTGTAGAAGGTTGAGTAGACTTTTATGATGGAAATGTTCTGAATTAGATAGTTTTGTCATTGGTGCATGCATTCTGTTTCACTGTTTACAGGAAAAATGTTCAAAACAATAAATTTAAAATGCCCTCTAACAACTGTACTGAATTGTACAAGGAATACAATTTAATACAATCGGGAAGGTGTATCAAAGAGCATGTGTATGTTTCGTGTTCAAGGGGACTATGATTTGAAAACAGCCCAAAAAGGTCTATGATTTGAAAACAGTCCAAAGTTAATATTTATCTGCCACTGACAAATTGTATTTTCTTTGAATGTGGGTTTCAATGCTGTTTCAATGCATGTGAGTTTAAAGGGCAGAGAAGTTTTAATGCTAAGTCTGTTTTCATTGTGAGACTGCAGTGCTTTGTTTAGCAGATATCTATTGGGGTTTGTGCTGTAAAAATGCAAAATAAAACTTTCAGATGAAATCCAAATCATCGCAGAAGTAAAGCAGTATGCACATTACAGTGTTTATGGTAAATAGGGAAAAATAACCAAGGAATGGGACATTGGAATGGTTGCAGGGGGGAGGCTCCAATCGACCATGATTTTGAAAGGGGAAGGGCAGCAAATTCAGACAGCCCCGGTTGAACTATTCCTCTCAGCTGTCCATATTTTTGCAGAATAAATAGACATTTGCTTCTTATTTTTGGTTTGTTCCTCATAAAATGTGTGGTTTTCTGACAAATTATTTAGGAATGAAGTCACTAAATGACAGACATTGAGTTTTATGTCATAACCTTCAGAAAAAAATGCATGCTAAAGCAAAACCTGTTATTCTATTGAATGTCTTAAGTTTATACAAGAGCAATTTTTAGTAGTGTTTGTATGTTCCCCCAATATATTTGGCCTTGTCCAGATTTCCTGCATTAACAGGTTGAGAAGTACGTGCAAATAAATTGCTTTATAGAATTAGGCATATCCAAATCTCTCAACTGCCCCCGATTTTGGCTCAAAATGTTGCTCTTCCCCTAATAATCCCTCTGCAAAAATGGCAATTTTGGAAGAAAACATGGAGGGTTTACAATTAATAAATAACTGTAATAATAAGTTATAGATTACTTTTATTTCAGAAATGCATGTAGATTCTTTTATTTTGACAGCTGCTCAAGTTAGCAGTACTAATATTAAAAAGTGTCCCTTCTTTGACAGGTTCCCAGCTGTATTGTGTGGCTATTTTATATTTTTGCATCACATTTTTGGTCCATTTTTCATAAAATTGTGTTTTTTTGGCAAATTAGTGGCAAATCATTAAAGACTGAAGTTAGAAAATAATGAAAGACATTTGAGTTTCAGATTTTGTACCTTTCAGAAAATTCATACTAATGCAAGACCTACTATTCTATTATCTTTCTAAGTTTATAAGAGCAATATTTAAAAATTGTTCTTATTTTTGGGCCTTTGTCCCACTTCTGTGTATGGCTTTGTCCAGATTTCTTGCTCTGAGGTTGAGAGGTATGACAAATGTGTCAGAGACATTTCAAATTGTGACAAACTTGTTGCACCCTTCTCCCCCATGTAGTGACTCTGGATGTGTCCAAGCAAGGCAAGGAGCAGTTATGCAGTGTAAATGTGCAGACTATTCCCCCCCTATCCAAGGTAAACACAAGTACTACAGCGGCTTTTCATCTGTCATTGATTTTGCAGAATGACCTGGTTTCTGTCATATTTTTATACTGTTGATTTATGCTTATTATTATTCAGAAAGTGACTTTTGCTCTTTGTTTAAGTAGCAGTGCTTTAATGACCATAAGGTAAGCTTGTCTGATATTGTAAGATGCAAGTAAGTTTTAATAAGCAGTATTGCCAACATTTAAAGCCTTTCAGTTGTTGCCATGCAGAGAATACTTACATAACTAGATAACGTATAAGCCTTGGGTATTGAAATGGATATGACAGTATTTGTAATAAAGGACAGGATTACATTATGTTAAGCTCATTACAGGCTTTACCTGCAAACTAAACAGAATGCCAGTCTATCATGCGTGGTCCCTATCCTGTGCAGTAGTCCTTTAAACAATATATGTTGAGCTTGTTTCTTGTTTGCTTTTCATTTTTTACTTTGATCATGTTTTCCCCATGCAACAAGTAAATAGTTGTTGTCAGGCAGCAGGTCTTTTTTGGATAATAAACATCTTTACAAGTGGGGGTATCACAGAGATTGCTACTTTCAGCATGTTACTTGGCACTTCAATAAAGCTGAATATAAATTATAATTACAACTGCAGTGCAAGGAGAAGTGGTTTGAGTTGAGTGCTGCTTGTTTTTCTTATACTTGACTTTGACTGGCATTCCAGTAATGTATTTAAAAAGTAATTTATTTTTTCATGCCTCACATCCTTTTTGTTTCCATCTAGATATTAAGTAAGCTGTCATACAGCCAATGGATTGAAAATTTTTTTTTTCTTCTACACTTCATTTGGACTATCATAATGATGGTTTGGCACCCAGGGCAGCGTATTTAATTAAAGTTACAGTTTTTGTGGTTTTGAGCATAGCTCCTCCCCTTTCTAGTTTGCGACACCCTTTCACATTGACCCCACCCATTCAGCTGTCTCCTGCAGCCCCCCTTTGATTTGAAGTCACCAGTCACCACTGCCAATGACCCTTCCAGAAGAGAGGTAATGCTAGAGACAAGCAGAATTTAGTAGTCTGATTCTACCATCCTCCCCACAACCCTGGTGCATAATGTGTCTTTGTAGTTTAACAGTAGTAATCCGTGCTGTCTTAAAAGAAAATAGATTTCCTTGTGTTTGTTACTGGTCCAATATTCTAATATTTGAATGAGAATTACAAGGTATGTTTGCAATTTGGTCGTCACTCATAGAAAGGGATGCTCTGAAACACCTGAACTACATTTCTCTGACTGGAGCTTTAACATGTTGAGGGGGGAGGGGTCCTGATTAGAGGTGGGATGTTTGCACTCACTTTATGGCAGTGAAAATTAAATAGACTAGTAAACAAGTCATAAGCATACATAGTTACCAACATGATGCTGAGGCAGCTACCTGTGATGTAAGTCAAGAAACAGCATTAAAATGCATGCAAAGACCAACATACTGCACATTATTTTTTATATTTTATGTTTTTGTTAAATTTAAACAAATTAATAATCAATGACAAAAAACTGCAAATTGCACATTATTTTTGAGGGAAAAAAGTAACACCTTACACAGCACTTTATAACACTGGAGAAGTAACTTAATATTTAAAAAAATCACTTCAAAGAAGTGCACATTATTTTTAAACAACTTTCTCTCTTGACATTATTATTAAACACTTCAGTGCCATCATCTGCTGGATGGCAAACATTAATTATAGAATCATGGAGAAAAGGCTTTATCCAGGTTGACATTTTGTTTCTGAGTAATTACTCACACTGCATACATAGCTGTAACATCCATGCAGTACCTTTAAGGAAGAATGGGTTAAAATATTGTACTTTTAGGATACATATTGAAACCTCTCAGTTTTGATGAAAGTTACCTATAAGTGGCTAGCACTCTTGACCACACTGAATGCTTTCTGGGTCCTTTTGACGACTGAAAAAAAAAAAAAAAACAAGCACGGACTTTGCACTAAGCTGTGGAGGCACAGTTTCTACCTATGCTGTTGTGCCTTGCAAACTGATATAAGCCATCCCTTCCATTCAGTTTTTTAACCTTGTCAAAGAAAAGATGATATATCATTAGCTATCTGTATGTATATAATTTACCTGTTGGATCCTGACTTTCATCCTTTCCTACTTTAAGGGAATGCATGCCTGGTCAGCTTTCTTAAATAATACCCAAAACATGAAGACTGGCATTATGGTATTATACAGTATAAACAAATACTTTTGCTCACAGGTTTTGGCATTATATGACAACATTTATGTTGATTTTGCTTTCCTTGCTTTCTCACATATAAGAATTTTCTAGACAAATCTAATGTAAAGCAGTAGCAGAGCAAGTAAGCATCTGTTCCTGCATCTACAGTAATGGCTGATGCCATTCATTCAAATCTAGGTTCTTGTCAAAATAACACTATTCTAACCTTGTTCACAGTGAATAATCAATCAATAAAGGTTTAAATTTAGAAAACATCAGTGTTAATAGTATGAATAACAAAATATTATTGCTCCATAGCTAAATACCCTTTATTTTCCAGATATACTAACTCTTGTCTGAAGCTTTGTTTATGCACGATACTCTGTGTCTTAGTGGCTATAATATTCTAAGATCTGTAGAAACTCTCCACTGGCTTGGCTGTAATCTTAGAACAGATTTCATTACACAATGAGATCTGAACACTGTTCACAAACATGGCTGATGACTACATCAACAATCTCTCAGCTATTTGATTTTTCTTAACTTATTCACAGAAGAACTGACATATCTTCATTCTGTATGACTGTACTTGATTGACTTATTATTGGCTGCTAAGAAAATCTTTGATGTTGGCATGACGGCCTGCTCTGTTTGTATTTGCTACCTGAAGTCTTGATAAGGTCCTAAAACTTGTTTTCTATTTTGCTTTTTTCTTTCATTCATTCTTTGATTACCCACTCAGTTCTAGCTTTTTTTTAGTTTCAGTTCTAACGTAGCACAGTCTCAGTTTACACTATGGTGTTAAGGGAGAAGGGGGACTTGGTTAAAGGAATGAGTTTAATGCTTTTATTGCTCTTAACAGAACCACCCTCTGTAACCACTCCCTTGTTCCAAATATTCTGAGTGTATGTATGTCTATATATATATATATAAACTAATGAATGTTTCTGATGCTTTTCATTATATTCAACTAGGATCGCTTGTTTGTGTGTTTCAAGAAAGGATATTCCATTTTAACTCAACTGTGGACTACCTACTATTTTCTAGTTTATTAATTTGTAGTACGTATTTTGCAGTTCAGTTTTTATTAGTGAACTAGGTGCAAACACTTGGGTTATCCTGTTGTCAGGCGGTCCCGCAGTCGGCCGGAATTCCAAAGTCTTGGTCCAGCGTCGGTTGCTGTCGCTTCTTCCCTGATGTCAGTGCGCCAGGGGTATATATAATGCATCCAACGCCATTGTCTTCAGTTTTTCTTGCCCCAGATGTCAGGTGACCCCAAAAAGGTGGTCAGTAATTAGTACCAAATTAAGTAATTTTTGCACAACACAAAATCCCTCCAGCTATAAGCAAATACATCAGGAAGGTATTGTAGAGATTTAGTCAGATCAGAGGGGTTGGAGGGAGGGTAACTTGGACTGCAGCATGGTGTACACTCGAACATCTACATTTATGGTAGGTACAAAACTGTACTATGTTCATCATGTTACCCTGCTGCAGTCATCACACTTGGGTAGAATCCCAAAGCTAAGGATGAGTGGAGGAGTTATAGAGGGTTAGAGGAGGCTAGAAGGCCCTGCAGAACTGCAGTGGCGAAGCCAGCTCTAGTCTTAGAGTAAAGTGGTAAGTGATAGTGTTTGGTAAAGGTGTGTACTGAACTCCAAGTTGCAGCTTCCAAAATCTCCTTGGTTGGAACCCCCCTGAGGAAGGCTGTAGATGTAGCTGTTGCCCTGGTAGAGTGGGGCCTAATGGTAGCAGGAACTGGTTTTCCATGATGGGTATAGCAAAAATGAATGCAGTGTCCTATCCATTTGGAAATGGTTTGTTTTGATATAGCCTTCCCTTGTGAAGCTGTAGCATAGGATACAAAGAGCTGGTCAGATTTTCTGAAAACGTTAGTTTTATCCAAGTAGTAACAAAGTTGCCTGTGAATGTCCAAGGAATGCAGGAGCCTTTTTCCTTTGTTCTGTGGATTTTGGAAAAAGGTGGGTAAGTGGATGGTTTGATTTAAAGCCACACTGGAAACCACCTTAGGCAAGAAGGAAGGATTAGTTAGTAGAGAAACTTTGTCTTGATGGAAAATGAGGAAAGGTTCCACTGTCATTAATGCCTGCAGCTCTGAGACTCTTCTAGCTAAAGTTATTGCTAACAACAGGGCAGTCTTCCATGATAGAAACTGTAGATCTGCAGAGAAAGCTGGTTCAAAGGGAGGTAGCGTAAGTTTTTCCAGAACAAAATTGAGGTCCCATGTTGGAGTAGGTGCTCTCCTGGGGGGGGGGGTAATGTTTTTTGCCCCTCTGAGGAACTGTCTTAGAAGTGGATGTGAAAATAAGGGTGGATCCGTGTTGTAGTGGGCTGAAATAGCTGATGCATGGATTTTAATGGAAGAAAAAGAAAGTCCTTTGTGCAACATCTCAGTTAAGTACTGTAGAATCTGAGGCATGTGTGGCTGAAGTGTGTTTTGGTCTTTAGCTTGGTTCCAGGCACAAAACCTTCTCCATTTGTCTGAATAGGCCTTCCTGGTGCTGGGCCTCCTAGCTTCCAGAATAACATCCATAACTGCTTGGGAAAGAGGAGCTGGCTGGATGCTTAGGTGATTTGCCATGCAGCCAGATTTAAGGTTTTGAGCTGGCTGTGAAGAATCTGATTGTTTTGCTGTGTGAGCAAATGGGCAATTTGTGGTAAAATCCAAGGTGGGCCCTGGGCCATATTCCTCAATAGTGGGTACCAGTGCTGGCGTGGCCAGTCTGGGGCTATGAGTATCAGTCATGGTCTCTCCTTTCTGACTTTCAAAAGCACCTTTGTGAGGAGAGGCAATGGAGGAAGGCATATACTGTCAGGTTTTTCCAAATGAATGAGAGTGCGTCCACTTTCCAAGCTTGATGGTGCAGTGTCCTTGTACAAAATTTTGTTAGTTGATAGTTTTGAGGACTGGCAAACAGGTCTATGTCTGGAAGGCCCCATTTTTGAGTTATCATTGCAAATACTTGTGGATCCAGTTTCCACTCGTGGGGATCCACGATGTTTCTGCTGAGGTCGTCTGCCAATGTGTTCTTTTTTCCTGGCAGGAATTGAGCTTGTAACTGAACTTGGTAAGCCAGAGCTCTGTTCTTCAAGGTCATTGCTTGCCTGCATAGAGGGTAGGAGTGTTCCCCTTGTTTGTTTATGTACCACATTACTGTGGTGTTGTCCGTCCTTATTGTAAGTTGTCCTGGATGTAATAGATTCTTGAAGGCTGTCAGAGCATTCTGTACAGCTAGCATCTCTTTTTGATTGATGTGCAGATTCCTTTGATCTGCAGTCCATACACCTTGAACGCACTGTCCTGCCATGTGTGCCCCCCAGGTGTAGTCCGATGCATCTGTTGTCATAGTTTGCCTGGCTGGGGGCAAGGTGAAAGGCTGACCCTTGTTGAGGTGACATGCCGGTGACCCCCATAGAAACTCCTGTTGTAGGCAGGGAATGAGAGATATCATTGTGTCCAAGCTGTGGTTGTGTTGAGACCATATGCTTTTTAGGTACCACTGTAATTTTCTCATATGCAGCTTTGCAAATGGTATTAGTAGTATGCAAGATGCCATGAAGCCCAAGGCCTGCAGAATTTTTCTTGCAGGTAGTTGGGTCTTTGTTGCCATTGTTTTGAAATATTGAGTCAGTTGTAGTTGTTTGTCTGGCATCAGATAAGCCTTCTGGTCCGTTGTATTCAAGCTGGCATCCAGGAATGTCATATTTTGTGAGGGTACTAGTTTTAATTTCTTTCGCTTACTGTGTACCCCAGGCAACTTAGGAGATGTTTACAAAAGCCAGATGTTGTAATAGGATGGCCTTGTTTTCTGCTTGGATGAGGCAGTCATCCAGGTATGGGTATATTTGAATTCTCTTTGTCTGCAGTATGCAATTACTGATGCCAGGCACTTTGTGAAGACCCTGGGCACAGCAGATAAGCCAAAGGGCAGGTGAACCCCCAGTTCTAGGCCTAAAAGAACCTTGAACTCTGCCCCTACCACGTCTAGACCTACCCCTAGACTGGGAATCATAAGCAGGATATGTCCATCCCTTAGTAGGCCAATTTCTACTAAACTTGGTGGCTGCACCTGCAAAAATCTTTAACAGTTTGCATAGACTTAGGTTTGTTGTGCAGTTTCTTTAAAACTGCTTCCACAGGCGAGCCAAACAACACATCAGACTGTAATGAAGCTTCGAAAATCCTTGTCTTAACATGCTCGAAGCTAAATTCTGATCCCTCAACCAGGCATGCCTCAAGAACAGAACTAGTGGCAGCCACCCTCCGGGAGGCCTGTACAGCATCAAAACCACATTGCAAAGAATGCTTACCCACTTGTTCAGACACATGAACTAAATCCAGCAACTCTTTACACTCAATACCTTCCGCCAAAGCATCCACCTTAGATTTCAATTGTGAAAGATAATTTTGATATTTTAGCATGTGAAACTGACAATTCAACGCCCTCATGGCTAAAGTGGAAGAAGTATACACTTTCTTTCCCCATCTATCCAAAGCCCTTGCCTCTTTATCAGTGGGAACAGGGTTTTTAACAACAGAGGCCTTAACACCTTTAGGTCCCTGAGAAACAGTTTCCGGGTCTGCCCTAGGACTCTTAAAAAAGATACTTATGAGCTTCAGGCACCCTATAGTACCTATCAGGTTTAACAGGAGCAGGAGGCAAAGAATCAGGGTTCAGGGAAGCCTCTGCAAAAACATCTTCCACCACATTCAACACAGGAGGTATAGCTAAGGGCCTATGCTGGGGTAAAAACAAGAATTCCCTAAGCCTTTTCCTGGAATCAGAGTAATCTTGGCCTTCCCATTTAAAGTGCTCCCTCATGGAATGCAGAGTCTCTGAAAATGAGAAATCCTCAGGAGGAGAAGCTGTAGGAGTGGAATCATCCACATCAGAATCAGAATAAGGAGGATACTCCTGCAAGTCTTCCATGAAGACTCAGAAGCCTCTGAACACTGTTCAAAACTCTCAAACTCAGGTTCCACCCTAGGCCTCTTATCAGGAGGGGCATGAACCTCTAATCATAGTAATCAAATCTTCTGCCATTTTAAGCATATGTTTCTTAGGCACAGAACCTGAAGTGCTAGGAGAAGCCCCCACTGAAGCTAAACTTGGCCTACCTCTCAAAGAAGTTTTGGAAACAGAAGGAGGCTCTAACTACCTTGGAAGAGAGGGAAGAACAGTTACCTGAGAAGCCCCTCAGCCTGGCCTACCTCCTGAGAGGCACATCCTGTAACAGTAAAGTCTCTGCCTGAGACTCCAAAGAAACTCCTGGCAAAACCTCTGGCTCCACTGAGCCTTCTAAAGAACCGACGTCCGGGACTGCCGTTCATCAACCCTAGGCCGCTGTTTTGTCCTTGCGCTTTTTGGAAGCGAGCGTCGGAGCATCCGGCGGCATTTTATAATTACAACGCTTCCCAAACACTAACCTGGCACAGTCTAACCTTCTCTTAATAGTGCGTTTGTTAAATCTAGCACAAGAGCGGCATCCAACAACGTCGTGCTCAGGCCCTAAACAAAGGTATACACAGGTATGGTAATCCCTATGAGGTATCTGTTTCCCACAAGAAATACAGTTATTCACTTTTTCTGACATCCGGTAAAATACTGAGGCAAGAAAAACCAAAATGTTCTAGCGGGTACTTAGCCAACTTTGATTGGGTCAGAAAGGCCGACTTCAGAAAATTTGAGAACGCCAACCTGCACTCGCAAAACTGCTTCTGCATCGGACCATGCGGCAAAAAAGACTGAGGATATGATGTCGGTCATGCGCATTAGTACCCTGACGTACTGTCGTCAGTCTAATGCGCCCTGACGGCGTCAATATATACTTTGGTATTCGGGCCGACTGGACAGCGGACTACCCAATAGTTAGGACTGCAGCAATGTGGAATGAAGAACATCTGCAAATTGCACATTAATTTTGAGGGAAAAAAGTAACACCTTACACAGCACTTTATAACACTGGAGAAGTAACTTAATATTTAAAAAAATAACTTCAAAGAAGTGCACATTATTTTTAAACAACTTTCTCTCTTGACATTATTATTAAACACTTTAGTGCCATCATCTGCTGGATGGCAAACATTAATTATAGAATCATGGAGAAAAGGCTTTATCCAGGTTGACATTCTGTTTCTAATTACTCACACTGCATACATAGCTGTAACATCCATGCAGTACCTGTAAGGAGGAATGGGTTAAAATATTGTACTTTTAGGATACATATTGAAACCTCTCAGTTTTGATGAAAGTTACCTATAAGTGGCTAGCACTCTTGACCACACTGCATGCTTTCTGGGTCCTTTTGATGACTGAAAAAAAAAAAAAAAAACAAGCACGGACTTTGCACTAAGCTGTGGAGGCACAGTTTCTACCTATGCTGTTGTGCCTTGCAAACTGATATAAGACATCCCTTCCATTCAGTTTTTTAACCTTGTCAAAGAAAAGATGATATATCATTAGCTATCTGTATGTATATAATTTACCTGTTGGATCCTGACTTTCATCCTTTCCTATTTAAGGGAATGCATGCCTGGTCAGCTTTCTTAAATAATACCCAAAACATGAAGACTGGTATTATGGTATTATACAGTATAAACAAATACTTTTGTTCACAGGTTTTGGCATTATATGACAACATTTATGTTGATTTTGTTTTCCTTGCTTTCTCACATATAAGAATTTTCTAGACAAATCTAATGTAAAGCAGTAGCAGAGCAAGTAAGCATCTGTTCCTGCATCTACAGTAATGTCTGATGCCATTCATTCAAATCTAGGTTCTTGTCAAAATAACACTATTCTAACCTTGTTCACAGTGAATAATCAATCAATAAAGGTTTAAATTTAGAAAACATCAGTGTTAATAGTATGAATAACATAATATTATTGCTCCATAGCTAAATACCCTTTATTTTCCAGATATACTAACTCTTGTCTGAAGCTTTGTTTATGCACGATACTCTGTGTCTTAGTGGCTATAATATTCTAAGATCTGTAGAAACTCTCCACTGGCTTGGCTGTAATCTTAAAACAGATTTCATTACACAATGAGATCTGAACACTGTTCACAAACATGGCTGATGACTACATCAACAATCTCTCAGCTATTTGATTTTTCTTAACTTATTCACAGAAGAACTGACATATCTTCATTTTGTATGACTGTACTTGATTGACTTATTATTGGCTGCTAAGAAAATCTTTGATGCTGGCATGATGGCCTGCTCTGTTTGTATTTGCTACCTGAAGTCTTGATAAGGTCCTAAAACTTGTTTTCTATTTTGCTTTTTTCTTTCATTCATTCTTTGATTACCCATTCAATTCTAGCTTTTTTTTAGTTTCAGTTCTTAATGTAGCACAGTCTCAGTTTACACTATGGTGTTAAGGGGGAAGGGGGACTTGGTTAAAGGAATGAGTTTAATGCTTTTATTGCTCTTAACAGAACCACCCTCTGTAACCACTCCCTTGTTCCAAATATTCTGAGTGTATGTATGTCTATATATATATATATATATATATATATATATATATATATATATATATATATATATATATATATGCATAAAAACTAATGAATGTTTCTGATGCTTTTCATTATATTCAACTAGGATCGCTTGTTTGTGTGTTTCAAGAAAGGATATTCCATTTTAACTCACCTGTGGACTACCTACTATTTTCTAGTTTATTAATTTGTAGTACATATTTTGCAGTTCAGTTTTTATTAGTGAACTAGGTGCAAACACTTGGGTTATCCTGTTGTCAGGTGGTCCCGCAGTCGGCCGGAATTCCAAAGTCTTGGTCCGGCGTCGGTTGCTGTCGCTTCTTCCCTGATGTTAGTGCACCAGGGATATATATAATGCATCCAACGCCATTGTCTTCAGTTTTTCTTGCCCCAGATGTCAGGTGCCCCCAAAAAGGTGGTCAGTAATTAGTACCAAATTAAGTAATTTTTGCACAAAAACAAAATCCCTCCAGCTATAAGCAAATACATCAGGAAGGTATTGTAGAGATTTAGTCAGATCAGAGGGGTTGGAGGGAGGGTAACTTGGACTGCAGCAGGGTGTACACACGAACATCTACATTTATGGTAGGTACAAAACTGTACTATGTTCATCATGTTACCCTGCTGCAGTCATCACACTTGGGTAGAATCCCAAAGCTAAGGATGAGTGGAGGAGTTATAGAGTGTTAGAGGAGGCTAGAAGGCCCTGCAGAACTGCAGTGGCGAAGCCAGCTCTAGTCTTAGAGTAAAATGGTAAGTGATAGTGTTTGGTAAAGGTGTGTACTGAACTCCAAGTTGCAGCTTCCAAAATCTCCTTGGTTGGAACCCCCCTGAGGAAGGCTGTAGATGTAGCTGTTGCCCTGGTAGAGTAGGGCCTAATGGTAGCAGGAACTGGTTTTCCATGATGTGTATAGCAAAAATGAATGCAGTGTCCTATCCATTTGGAAATGGTTTGTTTTGATATAGCCTTCCCTTGTGAAGCTGTAGCATAGGATACAAAGAGCTGGTCAGATTTTCTGAAAACCTTAGTTTTATCCAAGTAGTAACAAAGTTGCCTGTGAATGTCCAAGGAATGCAGGAGTCTTTTTCCTTTGTTCTGTGGATTTTGGAAAAAGGTGGATAAGTGGATGGTTTGATTTAAAGCCACACTGGAAACCACCTTAGGCATGAAGGAAGGATTAGTTCGTAGTGAAACTCTGTCTTGATGGAAAATGAGGAAAGGTTCCACTGTCATTAGTGCCTGCAGCTCTGAGACTCTTCTAGCTAAAGTTATTGCTAACAACAGGGCAGTCTTCCATGATAGAAACTGTAGATCTGCAGAGAAAGCTGGTTCAAAGGGAGGTAGCGTAAGTTTTTCCAGAACAAAATTGAGGTCCCATGTTGGAGTAGGTGCTCTCCTGGGGGGGCCTAATGTTTTTTGCCCCTCTGAGGAACTGTCTTAGAAGTGGATGTGAAAATAAGGGTGGATCCGTGTTGTAGTGGGCTGAAATAGCTGATGCATGGATTTTAATGGAAGAAAAAGAAAGTCCTTTGTGCAACATCTCAGTTAAGTACTGTAGAATCTGAGGCATGTGAGGCTGAAGTGTGTTTTGGTCTTTAGCTTGGTTCCAGGCACAAAACCTTCTCCATTTGTCTGAATAGGCCTTCCTGGTGCTGGGCCTCCTAGCTTCCAGAATAACATCCATAACTGCTTGGGAAAGAGGAGCTGGCTGGATGCTTAGGTGATTTGCCATGCAGCCAGATTTAAGGTTTTGAGCTGGCTGTGAAGAATCTGATTGTTTTGCTGTGTGAGCAAATGGGCAATTTGTGGTAAAATCCAAGGTGGGCCCTGGGCCATATTCCTCAATAGTGGGTACCAGTGCTGGCATGACCAGTCTGGGGCTCTGAGTATCAGTCATGGTCTCTCCTTTCTGACTTTCAAAAGCACCTTTGTGAGGAGAGGCAATGGAGGGAAGGCATATACTGTCAGGTTTTTCCAAATGAATGAGAGTGCGTCCACTTTCCAAGCTTGATGGTGCAGTGTCCTTGTACAAAATTTTGTTAGTTGATAGTTTTGAGGACTGGCAAACAGGTCTATGTCTGGAAGGCCCCATTTTTGAGTTATCATTGCAAATACTTGTGGATCCAGTTTCCACTCGTGGGGATCCATGATGTTTCTGCTGAGGTCGTCTGCCAATGTGTTCTTTTTCCTGGCAGGAATTGAGCTTGTAACTGAACTTGGTAAGCCAGAGCTGTGTTCTACAAGGTCATTGCTTGCCTGCATAGAGGGTAGGAGTGTTCCCCCTTGTTTGTTTATGTACCACATTACTGTGGTGTTGTCCGTCCTTATTGTAAGTTGTCCTGGATGTAATAGATTCTTGAAGGCTGTCAGAGCATTCTGTACAGCTAGCATCTCTTTTTGATTGATGTGCAGATTCCTTTGATCTGCAGTCCATACACCTTGAATGCACTGTCCTGCCATGTGTGCCCCCCAGGTGTAGTCCGATGCATCTGTTGTCATAGTTTGCCTGGCTGGGGGCAAGGTGAAAGGCTGACCCTTGTTGAGGTGACATGCCGGTGACCCCCATAGAAACTCCTGTTGTAGGCAGGGAATGAGAGATATCATTGTGTCCAAGCTGTGGTTGTGTTGAGACCATATGCTTTTTAGGTACCACTGTAATTTTCTCATATGCAGCTTTGCAAATGGTATTAGTAGTATGCAAGATGCCATGAAGCCCAAGGCCTGCAGAATTTTTCTTGCAGGTAGTTGGGTCTTTGTTGCCATTGTTTTGAAATATTGAGTCAGTTGTAGTTGTTTGTCTGGCATCAGATAAGCCTTCTGGTCCGTTGTATTCAAGCTGGCATCCAGGAATGTCATATTTTGTGAGGGTACTAGTTTTAATTTCTTTTCGTTTACTGTGTACCCCAGGCAACTTAGGAGATGTTTTACAAAAGCCAGATGTTGTAATAGGATGGCCTTGCTTTCTGCTTGGATGAGGCAGTCATCCAGGTATGGGTATATTTGAATTCCTCTTTGTCTGCAGTATGCAATTACTGATGCCAGGCACTTTGTGAAGACCCTGGGCACAGCAGATAAGCCAAAGGGCAGTGCAGAGAATTGGTAATGGGTTGAACCTGCAATGAAATGGAGGTATCTTCTGCAACTTTGTCTGATAGGGACATGCAGGTATGCCTCCTTGAGGTCCAACGTTACTAGCCATGCTTTCTTGGCCAACATGGGAAGAAGCTGCTGTAGTGTTAGCATCTTGAATTTGGGTACTTATAAGAAGGTGTTTAGAATTGAAAGGTCCAGAATTGGTCTCCAGGCATTGTCCTTTCTGGAAACTAGAAAGAGTCTTGAGTAAAATCCTTGGCCTTGCTGTCGAGTAGGTACCAGTTGAATGGCTCTCATGGCCATGAGAGCTGTAATTTGTTTTTGAGCCTCTGCCCATTGATTTTGTGGCAGGTTTGGCACTCCTCTTTTCATTGGCAAGGTGTGAAAATGGAATCTGTATCCTCGTGAAATTATGTCTAGGACCCATTTGTCCTTTGTGACAATGTGCCAGTTGTCTGAAAAAAGTGCGAGGTTTCCTCTCAAAGGGGCTGCCAAGAGAGTGTTGCTTGGCCAGATGAGGTGCAAGTCATTGAGTTTGCCTTCTGGTAGTTTGGGACCTGTCTTCTCCTCCCTTCTGTGTTGCAGTGCCCCATTGTCGAGGTTTGTACTGGGCTTGTGGTTGTCGTCTGCCTCTTGGACATCTGTATTTACCCCTTTGTGGTCTGTCAGTAGCTGGAAAGGACCAATTTTTTGTTGGTCAATTTCTGCTGAAGTGAGGGGGCTATACCTGTAGGAAATCTTTTACTGTCTGCATAGATTTTGCCTTATCCTCCATTTTCTTTAAGACGTCTTCTGCTTTAACTCCATAAAGAACATCCTGCTGTAAGGGAGCATCTAGAAGCTTTGCTTTAACATGATCAGGCAGAGTTTGTTCCTTTAACCAAGCATGCCTACAAATAACAGACCCAGTGACAGCTGTTCTGCAGGAAGCCTCCAAAGAATCAACCCCACATTGTAAAGTATGTTTGCCCACCTGTTCAGTTGCATGCAACAGATCCTGCATTTCTTTCAATTCAGACTGTTGAGGGAGTGTGCTCATTTTTTGTCTTAACTGAGACATTAGAATTTGCTGATATGTTAGCATGTGAAATTGGTAATTTAGTGCCCTCATAGCTAAAGTGGCTGAAGTGTAAACCTTTTTTCCCCACCTGTCTAGTGCTCTGGAGTCCCTTTCAGAGGGTACAGGATTTTTTTGCCATAGAAGCCTTAGCCCCTTTACGACCCTGGGAGATAGTCTCTGGATCAGCAACAGGGCTTTTATAAAGAAATTTGTGGGAATCAGGCACTCTATAGTATCTGTCAGGTTTGGCTGGAGCAGGAGGCAGAGAATCTGGGTTTAAACTGGATTCTAAGTAAACATCATCCACAATGTCTAAAATGGGGGGGATGGCAAGTGGTCTGTGCTGGGGGAGTAAAAGTAACTCTCTGACCCTTTTCTTTGAGTCAGAGTAGTCCTGACCTTCCCAGTGAAAATGTTCCCTCATAGTGTGTAAAGTTTCCCCAAAGGAGTAGTCTTCAGGAGGAGAAGCTGAGGGAATAGAATCCTCAGCATCAGAATCTTCATAAGGGGAGAAGGAGTAATCTTGGTCCTCAGAGGAGCCTGAGGAAATAGACACTTGTCCAGAGGAGGCATAATCTTCCTCTTGTCTAGACCTTTTGTCGGGTGGGGGTTGGGAACCCCTGATTAAAGAGATCAAGTCTTCAACCATTTTGAGCATCTGTTTCTTAGGCATGGGGCCTTGAGATGGAAACTGAAGTGCAGTCTTTTTAGATTTAATGGGAGTCTTGGTCTTAGGATACGTTTTAAAGGTGAGTGTCGTCAGTCTGAAGATGCCTTCAGAAACCGAAGGTGTTTCTGTAGCACCAACATCTTTTTCAGCAGTGTCGTCGGTAGGGGCTAGACAAAATGGCTGGTCGGCCTAGTACTCTCCACCAAAAGCTCCAAAGCGGTCTTGGGTTCAAGATCTGCGGTAGTCAGGGGCTGCGTTGGAGCCTCACTGAAGACCGGTGAACCAGAGACCGGACCAGCCGAGGCCTCAGAGTCTGGGTTGGGTCTAGGCTGCCTGTCCTTATCCTTGCGTTTTTTGTGCATGCCGGTAGTCGGTTGCTCCGACGGTATAGTGTAGTTAAATTTTCTACCGAAGTAGTGTCATGCGAAATCAAAGCGTCTTTTTATAGTACGCTTATTAAACCTAGCACAAAAATGACAACCAGTGACGTCGTGGTCTGGGCCTAGGCAAGGTATGCAGTAAGAATGAAAATCCTTGGTATTTGCTTCCCACAAGAAATACAATTGTTAACTTTTTCTGACATTGGTCTGAGGCAAGAAAAGTTTCCCCAATGGGGTACTTAGCTTTATTGAAGACTTCGGATCTGAAATTCGACTTAGAAAATCTCAGGAGTCGGCCGACCGGAACTTGCGAACTGCTTCTGCTTCGGGCACCGCACCGGAAGAAAGACTGAAGAAAATGGCGTCAGATGCATTATATATACCCCTGGCACACTGACGTCAGGGAAGAAGCGACAGCAGCCGACGCTGGACCAAGACTTTGGAATTCCAGCTGACTGTGGGACCACCTGATGACAGGATAACCCAAGTGTGATGACTGCAGCAGGGTAACACGATGAACATCTTGTTTTCTATTTTGCTTTTTTCTTTCATTCATTCTTTTATTAACCATTCAATTCTAGCTTTTTTTTAGTTTCAGTTCTAACGTAGCACAGTCTCAGTTTACACTATGGTGTTAAGGGGGAAGTGGGACTTGGTTAAAGGAATGAGTTTAATGCTTTTATTGCTCTTAACAGAACCACCCTTTGTAACCACTCCCTTTTTCCAAATATTCTGAGTGTATGTATGTATATATATATATATATATATATATATATATATATATATATATATATATATATATATATAAACTAATGAATGTTTCTGATGCTTTTCATTATATTCAACTAAGATCGCTTGTTTGTGTGTTTCAATAAAGGATATTCCATTTTAAATCAACTGTGGACTACCTACTATTTTCTAGTTTATTAATTTGTAGTACATATTTTGCAGTTCAGTTTTTATTAGTGAACTAGGTGCATAACATATTTAGAAAAACAAAAGAAGCACTCCACGGCTTGACGGCAACTCTTTATTGTAGAAATTACACGGAAGAAAGAGAGAATAAATGGATAATTAGATTACAAGCCAATAGAGGACATGGCTTGAATGAGAAAAGCTCACTCAAGCCATTTTTATTAGCCAAACCATACAAACATTGAATTATCTCTAGGTTGTCGTTCATGGAACATAATTTAATTATTTGTATCGGATATGTATTTTTTTGACAGTTACAGATGTGTATAAGAGTTTTACATATACATACATATATATTTTTTTATTTATTTATTTTTTTATATACATTTTTTATATGTCAATTTTAAATGAGATATTTATTTTTGTACACACACACACACACATATATATATATATATATATATATATATATATATATATATATATATATATTTTAGGAGTTTTAAGATTTATTATAGGAATATATTTCTTGTATACATTCATATGACATGAATATGAATGTGCATATATGTCTAAAAATGTAGTTTTATACCATATTATAGATAGGGATATTTTATTGTAAGTATTTTTATCTATAAAATTTATAGAATGTGTATTTTATGCAATTTTTAGATATGTATTTATATTTACATCTTTATGTTAATGGAATTAATTATTTATTTTATTATTTGCCATCTATAAAATTCATATAATGTATATATATATATATATATATATATATATATATATATATATATATATATATATATATATTTTTTTTTTTTTTAACATTATATATTTTTTAACATAATATATATTGATATAATATTGAAAATATCTTTAGAATTTTGAAACATTTGTTCACATAATACATAGATAGGAAGTTTTTTTGTTATATACGGTCATAAGAGTTTCCCTTAGATGTATGTATATATAATTGATGAAGATACAATCAATTTACAATTAATTTACTTGATTGTTTAATAGTTTGCTCTTAGTGGCTGGTTAATAAGTGTATAGATGGGTATTTAAATGCAGTCAGGATATGTGTTTTTTGAAGTCTGAAGAAACGTTCCTCGTAACGTGAAAACGCTTACTGTTTTTTTATTCTACAATAAAGAGTTGCCATCAAGCCGTGGAGTGCTTCTTTTGTTTTTCTAAACTCGTTACAGAGATTTTTCTTGAGAGGCACCTAGCCCCAGGACTGGTTTGTTTTATTTGAATTTCGTGTTTTTTGCTCTCACCGGAACTGGGACATGGCTACAGGCTTTAACAATGGTGTTGGAGAATTGTCAAGGAATGCAGAAGGTTCTTCTATTTTTCATAACTTTTTAATTATGGACAATAATCCACTTTTAAAGTTAACCAGAAATGAATTAACTATTGATGGTTCACGACAAGTGAATACTACACGGAGCATGGAAGTGCTTCAATTGAAAAGAAAACTAGAGAATAGCTTTCACAAATTAAAGAACATGCAATGGCAAAGGCAGCACATGGAGGCATGCCTTAGCTTTAAAGTAGTGCCGAGAGGACTATGAATTTTAAAGATGCCAGCATTCGGAAACACATATCCTGGTTTGCTATGCAAATGGCAAAAGTTGAATTTAGAAACCAGCTATGGCTATATTAAACTCCTAATAGAACAGTATAGACTAATTGAGGATACTCTAAGTCAAGAAATAAATAAATTAGAAGGTGAACTGAAGTTGTTATTGGAATTTGCTGAAATGGAGACATTCTGGAATGATTTAACTACTACGCTATCCATGCTGGATAACAAGTTGCTGCAGGACAAAAGAAAAAAGCTTGAAAGGGACTACAGTGACTTTATGAGAGGGCAAGTCTTCTCTTGGCTGAGAGATTTTGTGAAGGGAGATAACATTGCTAAGAAACCAACAATGAATACAATGCAAAGAGGGAATACCAATGCTCAGGCCACTTATACCCAAGCTACTTCCAATAGTGCTTCACGTACAAGTCAGAGCTATGATAGTCATAATACATCAGAGGGCTCTGTTGTCAACATGCTCAACGTGATGACGTCAATGGGAAGCACAGTGGCGTGTGGTGAAGCTAGTAACTCGAGCACGGTGAAGGGATCTGTGATGGTGCATTCGGAGAAGGGAGAAGTGAACGCTGACTGAAGGGAGGCACGAGAGGGAGCGAAAGCTGACCAACGAAGCACACAAGAGGGAGTAAAAGAAAAGAGAGTTACCAGCAGTGGATGTGTTTCCTTCTCGGAAGACGTTTTACTTGAAGTAGAAGATCGACATTCTTTTCCGTTTCCAATAAGGCAAGTCGAACGATGGGCTTGGTCACCATCGAACAATGTGAAGAAACGGAAGAACTTAGAAGACACACACGAGTTTCAGAGAAAAGTTTTACGTCCAATACAGAAGGACTAACCATTAACATTTCCAGGTATGCATTGACTAAAAATGAGAAAGCGTTATTAGATAAAGGTTTATATTTCATACCTTCAAGACATGCTGATGTTACTGATATTATAATTGATATAAAGATGTTTGTAAGAAATTTGGGTTTGAAGTTAATGTTTGAGAATGATGAAAGAACTGTAGAGAATGTTTTTAGAAAACCTTCCATTTTTGTACCACAAGCAAATTCAATATTAGAAGCATTTGAGAAAGCATGTGAAAGGGACCTATTAGAGTATTACATGAAAGCGAATGAAAAACCTGAATTTCATAATTTGAGTCATAATGAAAATGAAGCCCTAAAAAAGTTACAGGTTAATAAGGAGATAGTCATCAGACAAGCAGACAAGGGAGGTTCTGTGGTAATATTAGACAGATGTATGTATATGGATGAAATGAACAGTTTGCTAGGGGAAGTTGACACATATCAAGTTTTGAACAATGTGTCATTAGATAAAATAATTAAAGGTATACATGAGATGTTATATGATTTACTTCTTTGTAATGTTATAGTTGGTTAAAGAACCAGTAATCCCCAGCTTTAGGGGGTTACCTAAAATACACAAAAGTCTGACTAATCCCCCCTTGAGACCCATAGTCTCTGGAAAGGGATGGGCCACGGAACCATTATCTATTTATTTAGAAAAACAGTTTAGACCAGCAGTCAATGAAATTAAATCTATAATAAAAGATACAGAAGATTTTCTATATAGTTATGCGGATTATATTCATTCCATGAACAACAAGGAAGATGATATTTTGGTAACCTTAGATGTAGCTTCTCTTTTCACATGCATACCCAATCAGGTAGGTATGGAATATGTTAGGCTCCTATTAATAGAAAAGAATGTCCCTAGAGATCTCACCATGAGATATATGATGTTATTAGAGATAGTTTTGGATAATAATGTTTTTACATATGATAACAAATATTTTCTACAAAAGAAAGGTGTAGCAATGGGGACACCATGTGCAAACTCCTATGCGAACCTAGTTATGGCATACTGGGAGGGCACATATGTGTTAAGAGATGCTCCGTTTAATGAGAACATAAAACTATACAAACGTTTTGTGGATGACGTTTTCCTTGTATGGAATGGCACAGTGGAACAACTGAATGATTTCATTTTATACATAAATGGCACGACAGATTTCTTAAGGTTTGAACATACCTTTTCATCTAACCAGATAGAGTTTTTAGATGTACATATCAAAAAAGAGGGTAAAGAAATAGGTACAGATCTGTATAGAAAGCCTTGTTGGAGAAATAATTTATTACATCATAATAGTATGCATCCAAGACATATTTACCCTAATATAGTGAAAAGTCAATCCCTGAGGATATCCAGGCTAGTGACTGATGACAATAGATATGATGAACAACAAAATATGTTGAGGAATAGTTTTTTTTAGAGAGAGGCTATGACAGACAGGATGTAAATACCATTATCTCAGAAAATATCAGATACAGGAAGGACAAAGGGAAACCCTTTTTATTTAGATGCAATAGAGGTGAACAAATGATAAGTAAGAAAAAATCTAATAATAAAATAAGTAGGTTAGTCATACCATATACGAACAAAAATAATAGAATTAAAGAAATTATAAATAACAATTGGAGAATGTTAATGGTAGATGATAAAATTAGAGAATTGGCAGGAGATAGACCAAATGTTACCTATAAAAATATGAAGTCTCTAAAAAGACTACTTTGCTATGAAGACAATAGGAAAGAGTTAATACATTCACAAAGGAAGGGTACTTTTGCATGTAGACACTGTAATCAATGTAGCTATATGCTTAATGGGAATGAGTTTGTACACCCTGATAATGGAAGAAAGTTCACATTTGACAAATATGCTGACTGTAGATCTAGAGATTTGATCTGCTTAGCTCAATGTCAAATGTATGCATCATTTTATGTGGGAAAGACAAATAGGACCCTAAGAGAAAGGGTCAGAGAACATGTCTACGCCATAAATAAAGAAAATGAAAACAATGCTTTGGCCAAACATGTTATTACAGTAGGATCTAGACACAGCTTTAAATTCATGGCATTGGAAGTGATTTTAAAAACAGACTGGGCAACATTAGAAATTACACAGAAGAAAGAGAGAATAAATGGATAATTAGATTACAAGCCAATAGAGGACATGGCTTGAATGAGAAAAGCTCACTCAAGCTATTTTTATTAGCCAAACCATACAAACATTGAATTATCTCTAGGTTGTCGTTCATGGAACATAATTTAATTATTTGTATCGCATATGTCTTTTTTTGACAGTTACAGATGTGTATAAGAGTTTTACATATACATACATATATATATATTTTTTTATTTATTTATTTATATACATTTTTTTATGTCTATTTTAAATGATATATTTATTTTTGTACACATATATATATATATTTTAGGAGTTTTAAGATTTATTATAGGAATATATTTCTTGTATACCTTCATATGACATGAATATGAATGTACATATATGTCTAAAAATGTAGTTTTATACCATATTATAGATAGGGATATTTTATTGTAAGTATTTTTATCTATAAAATTTATAGAATGTGTATTATGTGCATATATGTCTAAAAATGTAGTTTTATACCATATTATAGATAGGGATATTTTATTGTAAGTATTTTTATGTATAAAATTTATAGAATATGTATTTTATACAATTTTTTATATATGTATTTATATTTACATCTTTATATTAATGGAATTAATTATTTATTTTATTATTTGCCATCTATAAAATTCATATGATGTATATATATATATGGATCCAGGTTACTACATCGACAACTGAGAAGATCGACAGCCACTTCCCCGACACAACAACACCGACACAGAAATAATCAAAACTGCAAATCATGGACATTTAACAGGTAACGGGTTTAAATTTCGCTAATCATGCCTACCATAAGGACTAAGTAATACAATGATCGTAACACATGCATAACACTGCCACACTTACTAAAACATGGTAGGCATGATTAGCGAAATTTAAACCCGTTACCTGTTAAATGTCCGTGATTTGCAGTTTCGATTATTTCTGTGTCGGTGTTTTCATGTCTGGGAAGTGGCTGTCGATCTTCTCAGTTGTCGATGTAGTAACCTGGATCCATATATATATATATATATATATATATATATATATATATTTTTTTTTTAACATTATATATTTTTTAACATAATATATATTAATATAATATTGAAAATATCTTTAGAATTTTGAAACATTTGTTCACATAATACATAGATAGGAAGTTTTTTGTTATATAAGGTCATAAGAGTTTCCCTTAGATGTATGTATATATAATTGATGAAGATACAATCAATTTACAATTAATTTACTTGATTGTTTAATAGTTTGCTTTTAGTGGCTGGTTAATAAGTGTATAGATGGGTATTTAAATGCAGTCAGGATATGTGTTTTTTGAAGTCTGAAGAAACGTTCCTCGTAACGTGAAAGCGCTTACTGTTTTTTTATTCTACAATAAAGAGTTGCCGTCAGGCCATGGAGTGCTTCTTTTGTTTTTCTAAATTTGTTACAGAGATTTTTCTTGAGAGGCACCTAGCCCCAGGACTGGTTTGTTTTATTTGAATTAGGTGCATAACATAATTGAAGGAGTGAACTTTACACCCTCTATGCTGCAAGTTTCTTCGTTGTTTGTTTTTGACCCAGTATAGGTTGCATACTGGGTTTTCTGAGACTTTGAGGGATACCACGAAGAATCCTTTTTGAAAAAGCTACCGTTACCCGCAGTAGTCACACCACTGTGGCATTGCTTGAGTGGTTAATGATAAAATTTACTACACTAAGTCAATTATCATTTATAGGTCATTAAATTATGTATAAGTTATTACTTTATGAACTTTCTTCTTCTGATTTCTCAAATTTCAGTACTGTTTTTGAACACCTCATATGATGTTCATCCTTAGATCATTATTGCAGTTCACAATTGCATTAACATAAAGTTATATCGCAAGTCCAGCCAGTATACCAAAACTTTTTGATCCCTTCCTCACACATTGCACATCACCAGAAGCATGACAACATGCTAGCATAAATAGGTATGGATGTCAAATTTCAGAACTTTCTTGCTGTTGATACACTTAGTCAGAGTCTCATCAGGAATTTCCTTGCTGGCGCTCATTTTTTGATGATTTTCTGAAGACATAAGTACCCCCTGAGCAACCTCCCTTACTTTCTTTCTGTGAAAAATGTATTTCAATAGAGTTTTAAATCTGTCAGAAAGGGGAAATGCCCATATGGTAGGCAGACACAGTACATGGCTACACACATAGCCAGTGTTTTCAACCTTGGAGATAGTCATGATGTCTGGTCCTCTGTCATGTGTTTGTCAATCACTTCAAAAACAATCAGTAGTAGGCTCAATGGCCTTAAACTATTTCTTGAGAATTGACAAGGGAAGGCCTTGGCTTGCATTTTCATGGCTATGGATCTCTCTTCCTCAGATACCCCCTTCAGCCAAAGAAGAGAAAAAAAAAAAAAATAACTGAAGAGACTCAGACATCAATCTGTATTTAATGGTCTGGGATAGGTGGTTCTGCTGTGGTAGTTTCAGAGTCTTGGACTATCAGTGCAATCTGTTCGGTCCCCCTAACAAGTTTCTGCAGGAAGCTTCTAAGGTCCAGTATATACACATGTCTAGTCATATCATATTCCTGGTTCCCATTGCCAAGAGGTGAGAACCCCACATCATTCTGACTAAAGGAGAGGATGGTGTTCAGCAGGTTTTGGTAAAAGAATATGTAGCAGGATCACTTACTGAGGTCCAGATATCTAATACCTCAAAGACTATCAGACTTGAGATTCCCAAGAAAAAGACCCAAATGTTCAAGGCATTTCTGTGCCCCTTCAGCTCCTTCCAATTTAAAGGGCTTTCAAGAAGACTGGTATAATTTTGTGCAAGGTCCCTTCAGGGATCAATAATCTCTTTCCAGATTTCAATCCTGTGACTTCTCAAGCTAAGAGGAAGAAATCTCCTTTAGTACCTAAAGAAGAGGAACTTTCTGATACTGAGGAGAAATTCATGATTATGAGTCTTGGCTCTGCTTCCCTATCCCTCATAATTCTGAACCAGAAGAGAATCTGTCTTCTGATTCTCCAAATGGAAAATGTTTTTTTCTGGTATTCCATGGAAGTTTATAAAAAGTCAGAGGAAATAGGCAAATTAATGCAGGGAGTGAATTTTTTTTCTTCTGTTTCAAAGTACCAGAGAAACTACCCTTCAAGTCATATTCTAGTAAGCAGTACAAAATTAAGTGGCAATGGAACTATAAAATGAAAGGGAGTGGACTTGGGTGTTCCTCATTCCCTTTCCCCCTATCCCAGCCACCCTCTCATACGGGAGGTAAGCTCTCTAATTCCCTGTATCCCTGGAGACAAATAGCTTCAGATTCTTGGGTAGTAAAATATTTCGGCAGGATTACAAAAAGTAACAGTTACAAAAAGGCCATTCCTACTTCTACAATCAGGAAGCCCTCTTCTACCAAAGAACCAGATTAGTTTATTCCCCCAAACTCTAACAGATATATCATCAAAGGGTGTAATAAAACACATTCCTCATTTCTAACAGGGAAAATGTTTCTTCAGTATATTTCTTTTTCCTCTATAAAGAACAACAAACAACAAAGACCAGCCTTGGAGCTGTCAATTCTGAATACCTTCCTCATCATGCTAAAGTTCGAAATTTTAACTTCACAGTTTCTTTTACCTCTTCTACCATACAATGCTTGCTTGGTTACTTTAGACCTGAAGGATGCATATCACCACATCCTTATTCAGGATGATCACAGGTGTTAAGATTCTTTGTTTTTGGGATGGCACTTTCAATTGACATCTTTGTAATTTGCTCTGTGTACAGCTCCATGGTTATTCACAATTTTCTCCAATCATTGCCTTCTGCAGACTTCCTGGAATTCAAATTTGTCCCTGCCTGGACAATTCCCTCATCTTAGCAGATTTCACCCAAGGCATACTGACATCCTTTTATTTTTTCATAACTTTATTGCAGAGTCTAGGTTTCAAATCAAATCTGGAAACATCTTCCCTTGTTCCATTTCACAGGATAAATAATTGGAAAATGCCTTCTAGACATCTCTGACCTGAGAGCTTACCCACTAATGAAAGTAATCTTATTGTAGTACCAATGCAAAGAAATCCATGCCAGACCATTACCACAGCAATAGACTTCCTCAGGGTTCTAGGTTACATGGCATCTGATATCCTCAAGGTTCCTTCAGCCAGACTTCACAAGAGCAAAAATTCAATGGAGTATTAAGTTTGATCACAACACCTACATCTCCTGTCCTTTCTGGCTCCAATCTTGGAGTTCATTAAGAGGGAAATTTATTGGTGGATCAACAAAGTCCAACAAAACCCAAACCACTCAGAATTTGCTGGAGGTTGTTCTTAGGAAATCAGTTTTCAATGTTCTGTGAGCTCCATTTCAGGAAAAGGCAAACAAAACTCAATAAACCATTTGGCCTCTAATAAAGGAACACTCAGACTGTTGTGGAATCCAGGAAAACTGTTGACCATAATATGCAACATCACACATTACATAAGCAAATGAAGAGAGGGTCTATATTAGAACATCGAAGTTTCAGAACTTCAAATTTTCTAATATCAAACCCAATTCAGTGAATGTTGACAGCACTGAACATTCAGAACAGCAAATTTTTCCCTAGGGAAAACATTTGCTGTTCTGAAACACATACACACAACACAAGCACACCAAACAAACAGCAATCCACACACATACACCTAAAATCTTACATCTAACCCTACACTAAACTGTACATACACTACTAACTATCCACTTAACTTAACCCAAACCCTAACCCTAAGGTACGTCACTATCGCACACTCACCTCACCCGCACCCTAACCCTAACTCACTTACCCTGCCCTAACCCTCACGTCCACACAATCGCACACTTACCTGACCCGCGCCCTAACCCAAACTCACCTAACCCACCTTAAACCCTCACGTCCACACAATTGCACACTTACCTGAACCTGACCCATAACATTCCACCACAGCTCTGAAAATAGCAAAGTGACAGAAATGGACAACCAATTTCTTTCCCTGGGAAAAAAGTTTGTTTTCTGCAGCTTCACTATTTTCAGTGTTCGCTGAATAGGGTTCGATATTAGAACATTCGAACTTCTGAAACTTCAATGTTCTAATATAAACCCCAAAGGGATAATCCCCTGTGCAGACTAGCCATGATTGCCTGAAAACTGGCAAGTCAGCACAACCTATTCCTGCAAGAAAGCTAATGCTTTCAGAGCAGAGCACCGTTGCACACTTGCTGAGCAGATCCAGGACAGACCATCATGACTGGATGGTATACCCAGATGTCCTCTTGAGATTATTCATCTGTGGGAAACTCCTCAAATAAATGTGTTTGCCTTCATTCACAATAGACAGTTAAAGAAGTTCTGTGTCAGGACATCTCACAAAAAGGCCTGGAAAACAGAAGCATTTTCTTCCTGATGGACAGGAATGCTCCTTTATGCCTTCCCCTTTCCTCTGATGACCATAATCTTGCTAATGATAAAGAAGGACTCTCCAAAGATTTTCATCATAATTCCATTTTGAACCAGGCAACACTGGATCCAATGTTGTCTTTTCTTTTCACCTCAACCTTTGGGTTATGAGATCCAAGACCAACATCACAGATACTTCAGCCCTGAAGCTTCGCCTCCTCTAGTTATAATGCATTGCCCTCTCTGAATTTCCTCAGATCTTGTTTGCCGCAATAGCTATAAAATTTCTTTTTATTCTGGTTTTCTTGTCATACTTCCTCTACATTTATTGTTATTGTTAGATGTTTGGACAAGTTTTAGTGGAAGCTATTGGGCTTTTTGTTCTCCTTCACCCAGACTTTTGTCTGGTGGTTTCTGTCAAGTTGCTCTGCTGACATTTCTGCTCTCCTTGTTTTATATATGCATACTTTTTATATGTGTTAGCATAGGATGTTTTGAGTGTTAGTGTTTGTTAACAGTAATATTTAGAGTGTGTGCTTTCCATTAGATATCTGCTTGTTGGTGCTTAGTGGTGCAGCTGTGTTTTTTGGCTTGCTTGTGTTTTTTCACTCATAGATTTACCATGAATAAACAAGCTTTGTGATTTAAAAAGTGTGTTGGTTTGGGCATAAGCTGCCCTCCTAAGACACACACAAAAAGTGAGTGCATTGTTTAGGGGTGGCACACTTTGGAGTTGAGTGCCAGTCATGTTTGACCTGTGGACCGAGACCCCTTGCTGACTGGAGGGCTAAGTTAGTTTTGAAGGGTCTCCTCCCACCTCATGCAACCTCTTCTACTGTCCCTTTTCCCCTTTACCTGGAAAAAAAATTTGGGGAGATGAAGATTGAAAAAAAACACAGAAAGAGGGAGAGAGAAGGTGTATAGAGACAAGACCTAAGCAAATAAGAAAGAGGAGTAGGACATTCCTCTGTCTTCAGGGAAGAGCAGCTGTGTCCGAAGAGCCACAGGTCTTTGGCTCTTCCATCTCAAAGTGTGCCTCTGGCACCACGTCAGCACTGATCATCAGTTACTTTGGCTCCAGGATCAGAGTTGTCTAATTCTCCAATGTTGAGCATACCTAGCCCTTCTTTACTGCAGCTCCACCTCCTTCTTCTTTGGTAAGGCTCTGTTCATCATTTTTGCCCATTATGCCTGCAGAATTCTCATTGGAGATGTCCCCCCTTGGCCCTGATTCACTCCATTTTGGACCACAGGCCTGGATCCATCTGCATCTAAACCCTGAAATCTGATGCCCACAGCTTCTTATAGGTCTACCAGAACAGTAAGGAGTTTAAAAGGATCAGAGTTGGCGCAACTGATGTGCACCTTTTTACAGGCTCAAATGGATCTTGGTATCATTCCCTCTGCCTTGACTCCAAGACCAGGTTGACCTTTACCCTTGGTCTCATCATTATTTGTTCCTTTCCCAGTCCATCCTTTATTACTGCCATCTACTGGCCTGACTGCTCCTTTGTTGTTCCCTATGTTGCTGCTGACAGCTTGGCTGTCTATACAACTGGCTCCCTCCTGGATGTTCTTAACTCTGTTCCCCTCAGAGCTGTGCACATCTTGGGGCCAAAGCAGCAGGACCAGTGTACCAGGGTCAGGATCAATACTCAAGGACTTGGAGCCATTCCTTCACTTGGGTGTTGTAGCTTTAGATAGCTCAGCTCCAGTCTCAACATCATAACCGACAGGGTTGTTGCTGGACACTGGTTTCTCTCTTGGCTCTGCTGATCCAAAGAGAACTGTGTCCAGTTATCTAGCCTTGGTGTCATCATTCAAAGTTGTAGAGAGGATCCTCTCTTGACCTGGCTCTGGGGATTCAGTTACTAAGTTGGACGCATCCTGCTCCTGTTGCACATTTGATTTCTTGGGCTTGCATCAGATGACTCTGGGACAGCCGGCACCATTAGTCCTTGAACCTTCTCATGAAATGGGATCTCCCTCTTCTTCAGTATCCCCCAAGGCTTCCCCACCCTGGGAAGTTCATTTGAAGAGCAGATGCAAGAGGAAGCATTTGGACTCCCATGAGCATTCACTCATCAAGGATATTGACCTTGATGAAGGGAAAGGGTCCCCAGAATTCCCCTATGAAAATGCCTCCTTCTGTGACATTAGACATGATGAGACAGCCTCCACCTCTGAAAATTTGATATTTCTTGTGACCTTTCAAGTCTGTCCATCCACATCCTGGGTGGTGTCACTTGCTGATGCCCCTATTGATCTGGTATCCCTGGAGGGTATGGAAAAAACATGATGTGATGCAGCCAATCTCCCCAAAGCTGGACAAAGTACTGGTCCCACATGCATGACCTTTTGGAGTAAGGGCCTTGAGGTAGATGCCATTGCAGATACTAGACTATGTAGAGAAGTGTCTATGCCACAGCCAGCTTTGCTTTGCATGAGGTGAACTATTTGGCACACCTAAAAAGCCACTAGAGAGATATGGCTGCAGAGATATCGAATACAGTATAGATTCTACAGCCACAGGAGACACAAAAGTTTGTGGAGGTTCAGCTACCTACTAAGCAATTTATCTGCAACATATCTATGAGGCTTCTGTCAAATGCTGCAGCTGATATGACCTGTGCAGCAGGCACTGGTATTGCAATGCATAGTCATACCTGGATGCACTTATGTAATTTTGTGGACTTTCTAAAGACCCCATATGATGGTTCCACCCTGTGTGTCCAAAATTTAAAGATACTTTGCAAAGGAGTGAACAGAAAAGGAAGATACTGTCTGCCACTTGGGTAAGTTTTTCTACACCATAAAGATACTTTTTTTAGGAACCAGAAGGGTCATCTCTTTTTTGTAAGTTGCAACAGTTCTCCCATGACAATGTTGGTGATGTTTTTTCCAACCATCATGGGAAGAGGGCATTTTTAATGGATGCGACCCTAGGGGCAGGGGTTATCCACAAAACCTGGGTTTCTGGGCCCCATTCTCTGGAAGTCATTATCTGGAGGCAGTCAGAGGGGTTTGGCTGTCCACTTAGGAGCTTGGGAGGCTATCACTTCAGGTGCTTGGATGTTGAACTGCATCCAAAGGTTATTCAATTCCCTTTCTTTACACTTCAAGAAAGAACCAAAAATCTTTTCTTGATGTTCCCCCCTCTCAGCAAAAGGAAGCAGCAGTAAAAATAAGAAAGCTGTTTTGCCACTGAGTCATCCAAGAAGCCCTTATTGACCAAAGAGCATCCAGGTCCTACTCAAGATTCTTTTTAGTGGCAAAAAAAAAAAAAAAATACAAGGACCTCAGGCCCATTCTGGACCTCAGCAGTTTCAATCACTATGTAAAGCAGAACAGAGTCCAGATGGTCACAATGCAGTCCATTCTCTCTCTGCTGAGGAAGGATGACTGGATGTGCTCACAGACTGGATTAGGCTGCAAGGATGGTAGGTCTCTCCTTATCTGATGACTAGCTCCTAACAGCAACCACAAGGATGTCTCTAATCTAAGTCAGAGACTATTTGCTTTGACTGTGTATCTCCCTCAGCATAACTGTGAACTAAACTAAATCTACCCTGCAACCAGTACAGACCCTAGAATTCATCATATGCCATTCGGACACCACTAATCAAATTGCCAGAATGCCCCCATATAGACTATCTTCTCTGAATTCAAGCATCCCAGGTTCAAAACTCTTAGAGGCCTCCAGCTTTCCTGATCCTCTGACATTTAGGTTTGATGACTGCTTCAATTTGTCTTCAACTGCTGGCAAGGTCCCATATGCGAGTTCTTCACTGGACCCTGGTTGCTCAGTCGTCAGTCTTAACCCATCTTATGGACTTCACCATCCTTCTTACTGCATATGCCACCACCACATTTCTTGGTGGCTATGGTTTCACTGCATTCCATTGGGTCACCTGTTTATTCTTTCTCACCCCCAGGTCACAGTTATCATGCATGCTTTTCTCCTGGGATGTGTGTGTGTGTGTGTGTGTGTGTGTGTGTGTGTGTGTGTGTGTGTGTGTGTGTGTGTGTGTGTGTTTGGTGGGGGGGGGTGGCAGTCCAGGATAGCTGGTTCCAGTCAGAGGCCAGTATTCACATCAGTATCTTGGAGATGACAGCTGCCCTCCTAACATGGCAGGTCTTCCAGGATTACCACTGACATGTCTGAAGAAATGTCAGTGGCATGGTATATAAACAAGCAAGGTGGGACCAGTTCATATACCATATACTGACACGCAATGAGAGAATGGCAATGGGCTATGTTCTTGCAACGACTGATAATAGCAATGCATATTCTTGAGAAATACAACATCATAGCAGACAAATTGAGTACTACTGGTCCCTCAGTTGACAGCTAGAGATGCAAGTGTTCAGCCTCTTGAGCCTCCCCTCCTGTGATCTTTTTGCATCCCCCCTCCAACACTAAGTGCAGTAACTTTTTTAAACTAATTCTCCCAGAAGGAAAGTCACTGATGGAAGCTCTCCTCCATGCTTGTCCAACAGGTCTCCTGTATGCCTATCCTTCAAACCCGCTAATAATAACATTTCTATAGAAAGCCACCCATTGCAGAGCAACCATCATCCTCATTGCCTCCTTTTGTTTAGGGCATGTTTTGTTTCTTTTTGTGATGCAATCTGGTGTACCCTCCGTGGGTTCTGGATCTGGTTATGGATCTAATTTCTCATTCCTCTGGCTAGCTTCATTCAAATCTCAAATCCCTCAAACTAACCGCTTGGATCCTCCAGTACCAATGATGGCCAGAGATCACAGGCTTTCTAAGAAAGTTGTTTTTATCCTTTCATTTTCCCCAAAGCCTTCAAACCAGGAAGTTTATATTATTAAATTATTAAATATTTTCTATTTTTGCATCTTCCAATAGCCCTTAGCTGTATCTTTGGATGGAACTTCTACTATCTCTATACCAAATCACCTCCTATACTGATTTCCATTTACTCTCTCCTCCTTTTGCTCCCCAGCACCACCTTACATCCCACTTCCACAACATATCCGCTTCTTTAGTTCCCTCCCACCCTCTCTTTCTCTTAAAAGTAAAACTTTTCCCTATCTCAAACAATAACTACAAACTTAAATCAAATCACTACCAGTCTCTTCTATCAAAATACAAAACTAATAAACGTATCCCCAATTACACTTTCCTTCACTTAGCTGGTGATATACACCCCAATCCAGGTCCAAACTTCTCTCCTACAAGTCACCATGCACCAACAACAAATCCTCTAATACAAACCTCAAATTCCTCACTATCAACGCCCAAAGCTTAAAAAATAAATTAACCCTTTTCCATGCCTGGCTCACTCACAACTCCCCTGACATAGCAACCATCTCTGAAACCTGGCTAAAACCTCACATTAATGACTCTGAATTCCTACCTCCAGGTTTTCATTCTCTCCGATCTGACCGCCCTAATAAAAGAGGTGGTGGAGTTGCTTTAATCTACTCCAACCTCTTGACTATGACCCCATACCCTAACCCCATCCCTTCTTTCAATAATGCTGAACTAGTAATTGGCATACTAAAAATAAACAACCACAAAAGCATCTGCATTATTTTCCTCTATATTCCTCCTGGTAACAATACCAATACACTGGAAGACATCCTCTCATGGTCCTCCTCCAATATTAAGCCAGAAACCTTCATTTTGGGAGATGTAAATATTGACTGGGGAAAAATCAGTAACCCTAATCCCTCCATAACTATCAACCTATTCAACTTCACTCAACTTACTAACTCCATTACTAGACCTAACAAAACTAATCCCCCTGGCACCATACTTGACTGGATCCTAGTATCTCATCCTAACAAAGTTATAAAATCTGGTGTCACTCCTGACCCATTAGGAGACCACCTCCCTGCCTTCTCCATTCGATCCACTCCCACCACCCCACACTCTCACCAATACATTCAAACTCGTAACCTAAATAACTTTAATCCTACTTCTTTCTCTAACTCCCTTAAGCTAACTAACTGGAACCCCCTAAAAACACTGCCATTAGATGAAGCCATTGACTATTTAAATTCTACATTCATAACTGTCCTTAACTCCCTAGCTCCTAAAAGAAGAAAAAGAGTTAAAACAAAAACCACCCCTTGGCTCACCAATGATACAAAAAAGATTATGCTACAAAGGGATAAAACCGGGAAATCCTACCTTAAACACAAACAGCCTGAAATCTTCCTTAAGTTTAAGCAGTTAAGAAACCTTGCCAAAAAACTAGTCATTACAGATACAAAATCTTACTACATCAAACTACAAGAAAACCATGCAAGAAATCCCAAATGATTCTGGAATTCTATTAATTTCCTCCTTAGACCAGGTACAAAAAACAACCCCTGTCCTGATACCAGCAAATCTGACCCAGAAATTGCCTCACTATTCAATTCCTTCTTCACCTCTTCCATCACTGAGCTAACCAAGACTTTCACCATCAATAACCCTCCTACCCTCCCTGCTCAATCTTCCCTTCCCTTCTCTCCCCCCCTCTTTCAAACTCAAACCTGTATCCACCGACCTAATAAAGAAACTGCTCTATAAACTAAAGCCTTGGTCCAATGCCCCTGACAGCATTCAATCCTCCTTCCTAAAAATAGCTTCTGACGCCATTGCTCTACCTATCAGCATCCTAATTAATAGGTCTCTACTCGAATCCTATATACCTATACTATGGTGCTCTGTTTTCATTCTTCCTCTCCATAAAGGTGGCAAAAATTGTAATGTCTCCAATTTCTGCCCCATAGCCACCCTCTCCCCTATATCCAAAATCCTTGAAAAATGCATCCACCTGCAGCTCTTGCCATTCCTTACCAAATGCCAACTAATCTCTCCTATCCAACATGGCTTCCCAGGGCACAGTATTAACACCGGCCTTCTCTCCTTCTGACATTTTGTCAATTCTGCACGTGACTCCAGTAACATAGTATCCTCCGTTCTACTAGACTTATCCAAAGCTTTTGACACCATCTCCCACACCCACCTTCTAAACAATCTCTCTAATCTCAACCTTAGCCAAAAAACTCTTTCCTGGTTCTCTAGCTACCTTTCAAACATGTCCCAAGCTGTGAAATGGGGCCAAGCCACCTCTACTTTCCTTCCTACCCCATACCGGAGTATTTCAAGGTTCCATACTTGGCCCGATACTATTCAATATCTTTATTAACGACTTCCACAAAGCCATTCCCAACACCACAATTGTGCAATTCGCTGATGATTCCACTTTGATCCGCTGCACCTCTAACCTAACAGAACTCCAAGCTCTAACACAAAGTGCCTTTTCAACCACTGAAAACTGGATGCTCCAAAATCACCTCTCCCTAAATGCAAACAAACCTAAGATCCTCCTTTTCTTCTCCTCTAAATCCTCATCTCTTGATAAAAACTCATTTCAAATTACCAGCCTTAACAACTCCACTATCAAGATCGTAACCTCCACCAAACTTCTTGGTGTTACGATTGATGACCAACTAAAATTTAATACTCATATCCGGCTAAACATCAAAAAAACACACATAAAACTTGGCTTACTGTATAGAAACAACCACTTTCTATCTCCTCCCACCAGGCTAACCCTTGCCTCTACCTAGCTCCTTCCCTCTCTACTATATGGCACTCCTCTGCTCACTAATTTATCATCCACACTTACCTCCAAATTGGAACAATGTTACAACAAAATCTCCAGATTTGACATAAATGCCAAATCCTCCTCTCATCACTGCACCTCCCTTCACTCTCTAAACTGGCTTGAACTCCCCAATCAACTTGACTTTCTCCAAATCACCACAGCCCACAAATTATTGCTCCATCCTACTAACTGCCCTGCTCTTTCTGATATTCTACAACCTTATACCCCCTTAGATCCCTACGATCTTCTCTCCAAAACCTGATCACAGTACAAAAACCCAAGTGCCCAGCAGGTCAGCTTCTCTTATCCTTTACCCTAGGTAAAAAATGGAACGCCCTGCCCACCTCACTAAGAACCTGCAACAACCTAAATAACTTCAAAACCCAACTTTATTCTTACCTCTATTTAAATAGGATATGTAACTGCATTCTTCAGCCCACACCTCTCAAGCTATCTTCCCCCTTCTCTCCAGACTAACCTTTTTACCTTTCTAACCTGTTTTAAAATATTGATTGCACAGGTAACTAAACAGTAAATTCTTGTTTTTTATACTATATGCCTGTTTTTTTTTCCTCCTGAACATAATAGAAATTGTTAGTAGATTTTGCTATTTGTAGCAACCTGTTATTAGTAATGCAAACTGTGTTTGAATTTTTCATGTAATTAAAATTGTTTCCTGTGGAGCTTTTCTCCCCGGGCCTCCACTGAAAACGGACCCCCAGGCCCAGTGGACCTCCCCGGTAATCAAACTGAAATAAATAAATAAATAAATATATTTTAGATTTCTTGGCAGATTTGTTTCATTCTGGTCTCAGCTTTTCCATGATTAAAGTCCAATTAGCTTTCACTCTGGCATGAGCAATATTCCTGTCACTTCTCTTAAGCTTTCAAAGGCTTTACTGAAAAGTACCTTCCTCTTTAGACCTCTGGTCAGAGATTCCGTTCCACCTTGGAATCTGACTCTACTTTTGCAAATTTTGACTAGGTTGCCTTTTGAACCAGCTGCTACAGTAGATTTGAAGGTGCTTCTTAAAAGACTTTGTTTTTGGTGGATGTTACTTCTGCTAGATAAGTGTCAGAACTTCAAGGCCTATCTTGTGTACCTCCTTATCTTGTGTCTCATAAGGACAGGATTTCATTTTGTACCAGTCATTCCTTCTTACATAAAATGGCTTCTGAGTTAAACTAAATCAACCTATCCATTTGCCCATTTTCTACCCCAACCTTAGCAACAAAGGAAAAAACTTGCTCAATTGTTTGGGTGCTCATCGCCAACTAAGATTTTATTTGGACAAAACTGAGACCTTCAGGAAATGTGATCAGCTTTTTCTCCAAAATTTAGAAAGTTAGACCCACTTCAAAGGGGGCATTATCCAGAGGGCTTTCTGATTGAATTTCTTTTGTGTATTCTTCAGAAGGAATCCCTTAATCTGGTAAACCTAAAGCTCATTCATCATGGGTGGATGCCACATTAACTGCCTTTTTTTGCCTGCGCCATCTTTGGATGCTACCTGGTCTTGTACTTATACCTTTGTAAACTACTATACATTGGACATTCGGTCCAGGTCCATGCTCCTCACTGTCTTCTTCTCTCTCTCTCAAATATCCCTGCCTTATTTCCTGTCCAAAGTGTTATTTCTTTCATGGTACTTCTGGCTGATTGTGCAGACCTGTCCAAAGCTTGTATTTGGGCTACCTGGGTACCATTCCTTTCCTTTATCTTTTTTTTTTTTTTTAATTTTTCCTTTCCTCTTTTAGGGATTTTTTTTTACTTTAAAGTGAATGGGAGGGGCAAACTCATTCTGAGGAGATTCAGAGAGGGCAGTGTATTATAGGTAGAGGAGGCAGAGTTTTGGGGCTTTAGAACCTGTGATGCCAGACTCAGATCTGAGTCAGACACAGTAATGCACAGGCTGAGACATGTGGAAGAAGGCAGCAATGCTCTAGCATTATGGTAAGTACATAACTTTCACTTCTCACTTCTTATGCACTTGGCTTTGGACAATTATCCAAAACTTCCTCAGAGAAGAAGACCTACTCACACAGGATAAGGGATATCTCATCCACTCCAACCTGCTGAACCTGTACCTGACTATTTGGATGATAGCTTTTTGATTTCATTTAGACACCTTTTTTTATGCTTGCCTCTGGCAACATAGAGGATTGATGTTCTTAATTCTCAGAGGATGTTCAAAGAGCATTAAAGGAAGCAATAAAACCTGCTATTTGAAAACTTCCAACCCAGGCAGGGGCTCCTTTTTTTCTCCTATTAACCTGCATGACTTGCTCAAATCAGGGCATTTTTATAAGTGTGCCAAAGAGCATATTTCTGTTATTTCTGCTTGTTTTCCACTGGATCCCCCCTATCTTGCTCTAAGTCAATAAGTTACAGAAAAGGGTTTTTTCATATCAAGCCTCCTAGGAAACAAGTGACTCCCATTCAGGATCTAGTGAAATTGACTCCATCCATTTGAAGCCACAGTTAGTGCTTCCCTAAATGTAGTAAGTTGAAAGAGAGTTTTACTAGATGAGTATCTGAGTTGCAAGCCCTCATGGCGTCCCAGCCCTTTTAGATACTTTAAGAATCAAACCTACCTTCATGCCCCAGTTTTTTTTCTAAATTTACCCTGAATCAATCTGTTCATCTCTCTGTGTTATTCCCTGAGCCAAAGAACAAGGTAGAATTAATTCTGCACATTTTGGATGTCCATGGGCAACTTTGGAACTACCAGCACAGGACTAAATATGTTAGAATTTCAGAACAATGTTTTAAAAGCCAGCTTGTTTCTAAGCAGATTATTTCCAAATGGCTGTTTCAGGCTGTTCAATTTTGTTATTTTTACCAAGGAAAAAGTCCTTCACCCCAGAAGTCTCAATCTGCCAGAGCTGGGGCTTTGTCTGTGGCCTTTTGGGGTAGATGCTAGTGCTAGAGTTGAAATAACAACTTGGTCATCTGTTCATACTTTCAAAAAGCATTATAAAACTGACTCCCTTTTTAGAGCTGAAGCAGGATTTGCTGGAGCTATTCTCCAGGGCCTTCTGGACTCTGATCCTGTTACTTAAACAGTTTCTGCCTGAGCTTTGCCAATATTTTATATTTCCCATATACCTTTAAGCTGCTACAACAGAAATCTAATTATGGACATAGTACAGTTGTATAAGTCAACTTACCATAACAGTAGATATTCAGATAGATCACTGTAGCAGTATTAACACCCTGCTTTTTTCCTCCTTTTTTATTTTTTACTGTTTTCCTTAGGATGAAGTGGGGTAAGGTCCCAGTCACCTTTGTTGCCTTTTGTTTGACGTGCAATAATATGACTTTTCAGGACATGACATATCTTTTGGTTTCACCCTTCTTTTTGATGCAGGAAAATTCTGAAATTTGGCACCCATGTATCCTATTTATACTTGCATACTCATACTCAGCTAGATAAATAGTACATGAGGAAGTCTCCCAAAAGCCTTTAGTATACTTTCTGGATGTACAATAACCTTGGTGGGATACATTAAATATAGTTTTATGTTACTGAATAGTGATCTATTGAAATATCTACTGCTATGGTAAGTTAATTTGCACAACTGTATTTTAATTAAACAATAGCCCACATCTGGGTATGGGTAATGTTAGATTTACCCATGGTTGGTGTGGTTTGGTGACCAAACAAAGACAACCGTGGGTAAATCTAGCATTGCCCACACCCAGATGTGGGTTATTGCTATTATACAATGACATTATTTAAAAAATAATTTACTTACTTTTCTTAAATAATGTCTTTGTATAATACCTCTGTGGTGCCCTTCCATGTTTTTTTGCTATTCTGGGGCTTTTTCTGATGTACTGCGCATGCGTATGGAGCTTGTGTTCCCATGCTTACGCAGTACATCAGATCTGTGTAGAGGAAGCAACAGAGAATGGAAGATCTCCGTTGCTTTTTTTTTTTTTTTTTTAATTAAAAATGAAAAAAAAAATTAAAAAAAGAAATCGGGAGGCGTTTAATTTTGGGAGAGCTGGGACAGACAAAAATAAAATGATAATCAGGTACATTTCTTTAATTTTGTGTAACTTACCTGATTATCGTTTTATTTTGGTCTGTGCCATCTCCCTCATTTGGTTTATGTGTCCCGGTTTCTTTTTTCAGTTAAAAAAAGAAAAGTAATAAAATTACAAGACTTACTAAAGGGAAAAAGTTTGGGCGACCTGACCTTTTCCTGTTGGTATAGTCTCCAATTTACAACGGGCATGCTGGCTGGGATGGCCAGTCAGCGTGCTTGTTTTTAATATTAAAGGCCAGTCATTGTATAATAGCTCTTCCATCATAGGCTAATTTTGCAAGTGAGTAATTTGACATCTGTAACTGCTTATTCATTTGACATTGCTGCATCTGTACATTTAATTGACTGCAATTTGTCTTTGTTTTCAGTTGATTCTTTGCTGTGCTTCTTTGTCTTTATTTAATTTAGTCTGTTAATGTAAACTGTAACTTTTAGTATTGTATTTTTATTTCAGTAGTTAGCTGGGTTGTACCATTATGCAAATGTCCACTCATAAAATGTAAATAATTCATCTATTCATCATTAGAAAGTAAGCATAACTTAAATACTGAACACTACTCCTCACATCATCCATATTCCACATTGTTTTAAACTTTCTGACATTGAATGCTCCTCTTCAGACTGCAGTTGCTGCTTGGAACCCATGTTCAGACCATAGAATAAACAATGAGTCAGTCAGTACTTTTAAAATTACTTTTTGTGATCACCTAATATCAGCAACTGCTTGTAAATTTCATGACTGTTTAGCCTTATCTTTATTACACCCTGCATCCTTTCTTCTGCTTTGGCCTCCTACATGTGCAGTTGTCAATCTTTTCACATTTACAGAATAATTTGTTGCATCATGCTTGTGGTACTTTTAAATGTATGACAGTAAATATTATGAATATTTGCCACTATGTCTCCCAAGACTTAACAGATATATTTTAACACTACTAAAAAACTCCTGTTGTCCACCACGGCAGTAAAACTTGATAATAAAACCAAAACTTTAATAAAAAAGAGAATATGACATTAAACAAGCAGTTCTCAGTCTTCCGATAAGCGCTTTCGGCAAATATGCCTTCCTCAGATCAGGTACGATCTGAGGACTGCTTGTTTTATGTCATATTCTCTTTTTTATTAAAGTTTTGATTTTATTATCAAGTTTTGCTGCCGCGGTGGACAACAGGAGTTTTTTAGTAGTGTGTGCCTTTTCTTTTCCTCGTTGTTGTCCTTCACAGTGTAAGAAAGTTGTTTACCTATTGATATATTTTAACAGTTGCAAAATGTCAGTATGATTTATCTCTAGAATTGTTAGTATTAATATGTCAATTTCATTAGTCTGCATTAGTGTTTTATTACATGGGGCTGGATTCTAAAAGATTTGCTGTCAGTGTTAAGTGACCAAGTAAGTGACCAAGGTGTGTAAGCACAGAGAGCAGGCTGAGAGCCGCTATTTTGGAATCCTGTACCCATAGCAAGCCTGTTTATAGATAGGACTTACACTGAAGTAAGTCAGTTATACTAAGAGCAAGTCTTTCAAAATCAGGGCAGACTTACACAGAGAGCAACTCTTTTGTAATCTGGCCCGTGAATTGTGCCCTAACCATTACTGGAAAGCTTCTTCAGTCCAGCAAACCAACAGTGTTAACAAATGAACAAATAAACAACAAAACAAGAAGAACAAAAAAACTCTGCACGTAACAAAGTACATCAATGAAGTTAAAATTCACTTGATCCAGAGGAATGGCCCTAGAATGAATGACACCCTTAAATGGCTATTAATAGACAAGTTAACACAGAGTGCTACATAAAATTCTCCAATTTTTTTTATAGTTAACATTTCCACCTTTAAGCAACCTTTCTTAAAAATGTACTGCAAAGTATTTATAAACTCCATCACACCATGTTGGTAAATATGGAAGTGGTAAGCATCAGTTGGTTGGACTATACAGTTAAAGTACTTCACAAAACAATATCCCATTAGCAATTAATACAGGTTGTTAAAGAAACAGTTAGGTCAAGTTGTGATGCCCATGCCCTGACCCAACAATCAAGGAGCATCAAATCTCACCACTAACACGAGAGAGGGCGTCTCATATGAGAGGAAAGGATAACAAATACACACAGTAAAGTGCAATTTCTCTTAAGAGCACACAGAGATCACAGTCAGTCTGGAGCTAGTCACTCCCATGCTCTCCAGGTCCCCAATAAGACTCCCCACTGGCACAGCTATAGGGTCCAGATCTCAGACAACTGGGCAAGCTGAAATCTCCAGCACCCTCTCTGTCCAACCAATGCTTCATGTCCCTGCCTGAGTATCTGGCAAACACACACTTTGAGATAAGAGTTTATACAATCACACAGACACTTCTGTGGAAGGCTGGCACAGGTTCACCAGCTGTGCCCCCTTTTCCAGACTATACAGTAGTACCCTGTCACCACCCATCTACTAATTATCAGCTACTCAAAGGCCCCTAAAAGGGTGTCCAATTATTACTGTGGAATATTATTATCCAATTGGTAAGTGTGACTAATCAGTCAAGGCTTATTTAGAGCATTTTGGACAGTAAACTTGATAAATATGCAATGTACTCTAGAGCTTAATTTATCTGTACACAAACTTGCCACAGTTAAAAGATTTTAAAATATTTAATAATAAATAATTAAAACCAAAAGACAATATTTTCTGCTACACAGTGCTAGTCAAAAGAGGTCAAAAATCACACAAGAAATACTTAAAATAAATCATTAGTACAGTTCTGACATCACAGAAAAACACTTAGTCTAATCTTTCTAGTTCTAGCTATCTCTAAAGGAAACACAAGTCTAAGATAACTTACATGTGAACAAGACGCAATGCTGTGAGTTGGATGCTCAAGACAAAAATGTTTAATGCCTTCTGATTATCTCTGTTTAAATTGCTATTGCAGTCCTTGTTCCCATTATATCATTTCTTTTTACACTTTCCTGATGTTCCCAGGCTACACATTAACTACATTTACATTTTTAACATCTCCTTTTGTTATCTTGTAGCTGGTCAGGAGCAGAGCAATAAAAATGCATTTGCATGTTTAAATCTAGCAATTTAACTATTGGTTAAAACAACAGAAAAAAATGTCTTCATCTAGACCCCTTGGCACCACTGTCTACATCAAAGGGTCACCACATGCTTTACTTTGGTCAGTAGAGTGCACTGTTGTCACATTTATTTCCAATTCTACATGTAACAGTATTTCTTTACATTTAAGACAACAAGCCTGTAGTTTACATTCATATTTACAAATGACAGAATTATGTATACAATTTTATCTGGCTAGGCTGGCAGCCTTCACACAAGTAACTATACCAAATCTCAGTCATAACTAGATGTAGTTTTGACCAAGTTGCCTCACGGATTACACAGTTAAGATTTTTCTTTATTTATTTTGCTAAAAAACAGGTTTATTAGCATCATAGAGATAAATCTACATCAGAGCAAATACATAGACATACAGTCTTCTCACCATTGAAATCTACTTTTAATATTTCTGAATACATACACTTCCTACATTAGGCTATACCCTAAATGCTTCTAATTAATAATGCCAAGTATTACTAGAGCGCTATTCTCCGTAAATATCAGATTTGGTTTCATCAAGCAATCAATGCTTTAAGCTTTAACAGCTGTATAACGCACTTCACATTTTCATTGCATAAAAAATATAAACTGGATCCATCTCTATTCTCCACTCCCCTTAGTGACACATCCCCCTTTGTGTTATCACATCATTTATTATGCCTAGCACCCTTGCACTTCACTGGTTACATCACTTTCACAACAGTGCTATTTGTTATGTTACCTATGTATCCATCCAGAGTGCTGTGTACACATTTTTACTAAAGCCTCCTTTCAACAGACAGTCATGTCCATAATATTGTCATCAGAAAATGAGTTCCTTATTCCCTTTCCTAATACTCTCTGAGCATCTGTTCCTCTTATAACATAATCTTATTCCACTTAAAATCCTGCTTAAAAAGAAAAAAAAACTCTTCCTGCAGTCTGACACCAATTTTCATTTACTTATCCAATTTTAGGTTATTTTTTCTGTCTGCTTAAAATTAAAAGTAAAAGAACAGACTGCACCCATTCCGCTAATAATTACTTAAGCTCAGACTTAAAATTTTCCCAGCTCACTTATCTTTCAGCCTTCTAATCAGCTCTACCACCCATCACAACAGCAGCACACGTCAAGGCAATTCTGCATTTCTTTAACAACTCTTAATACTTTGCCTCCAAAGATGTACTCTGATCCATAAAACACTGGAAGCATGCATGGTATGAACTTCCAGTTCACCTCAGATAAACAGTTCCTGCTATGTCTTGCTAATGTAGCAGGACTAATTAATACCATTGAAATAAGGAGGGAAGTAACTACCATACTCTTCATGTCAAGTTTCTAAAGCATCACAATTTGCAATAGTGCACTTCCAGAATAGTATTTATTTATGTAACATTTGTTTACCAGGGTAGTCTGACAGGGTAAAAGCCTATTTTCAGTGGAGGCCCAGGGAGAAAAGCTCCAAAGACAGTTAACAATATTTAAAATACAACATTTAGAAATAGATACATTTTGAAATACAAAAATTTAGAAACAAAAAATACAAAAATGTTTAGGAATACTAGTTTGAAGATATCGTAAAGATTAAAAATTGCACACATCATCATAAAAAGTATATACAGTAGAATGATTAAGATGATTGTAAAGCAAGGCATTTTTTAGTTGAAGTCATTTGAGAACTATTAAAAATAATCTGAACTGTATGAGAAGTTAAGAGAAGGGAACATCTGATGGGGGAGTGGAAAGATCCTATGATATGTCAGAAAAGAGACTACAGAGGAAAGTAGAGAGTGGAGTGGAAAGAAGAGTAGAAATAGGGGATGGGGAAAGAGAGTAATGGAGAGAGCTGGGAGAAGGTGGAAACAAGGAGAGGGAGGCAAAGGTGAGCTATAATAATAATAATAATAATAATAATAATACTCATTTGTTAACCAGGCAGGCCAAATGAGCACAAAGTCCCTTTTCAGGCAACCCAGGAGGAATGTCTGGTGAACTGACATTCTCAAGGTCACACAGGAGATAATTTGAGGTTCTTTGGGAATCATACCCTGTGCCCTAGGGGCTATAGTTCATAGCCTTAATTCATCTGTCCTTAAAATAGCAACTCTGCTAGTTGCTAAAATCCTTATTCTTATCTATAACCAGCTGTTAATTACAAATTTGATCTCACCTCCCATTTCTAAAAGACGGCTTTATTGTTCAAAGCAGAAAATAAACTTAGCAATGATTAAATAGCAGCTTTGAAGCAAATTATGATATCCAAATTATTTTCAGAATGGCAGCCTTCCTGTATCGTCAGCTAGTGTTAAAACAGCACTTGCAGTATCATATTAATTTTCCATTCTCATTGGCTTCCTTTTTGTAGTTTCCTGTAGTGTCTTAAACATTTATCTATTAAACAACCCTACTTAGAAATCCAACTACATACAGTATATAGACTACACATCCCACTGTATTATGACAAAGCTAAAAATTATTATAGAAACTGACAAAAGTAAAAATTGATAAAAAAAAAATAAAAACACTTCTTTCACCCTTTTACTACATAACAATATATGATAATGCACATTGTTGTTACATTCTCTTCCCCCATTACACCTTTTATTCCTACCTATGTGTTCATCTCTTTTAAGCTTTAAGGCAGTTGTCATTCCTCAGTCCCTAACTTTCAGTCTTATTATTAATTATTTTCTTCCCTTTTCATCTCCATGCCCCGTGGGGCTGAGTAATCCATCTTTGTCATCTTATTCTGTGCTTCCTTTAAATTGTGCTTTAAAGACCCTATTTGTCTCCTTCACATTTAATTTAATATACTAAGTACTTCTTCTACTGATGGTTGTTGAACACTCTTCCATTGTTTTGATATTGCTACTCCATTGGGAATAAATATATACATGTCCAGCTCCTCTGTTCTTGTTCCATATCTCATCTGTAATCTACCCTCAATACCATTAACATCTCCACTAAAGAAGTACTTCTGCATAATACTTCACGACATAACTCATTCATCATGTTACTAAACTGTACCAACTGATCACATGCTCAGAAAGTATGACCCCCCCTCCCACTGCTTAGTGCACTACCAATACACTCCATTCACCATGGAAAACATACATTGTGTCTTTACTGGGGTATAAAAGTGCATGTGCAGACCCTTCCAAGTGAAGATCCTACATTTCCTTTTTGTGGCATATCTTGAAAGGCAACGGACATAGCACCAACATTTTCTTCTGTTGCCCTTCTTAATTTCTCCCTTGTTTTCTTCTTCTTTCTAACTGAACTTTTCTTGTTAACCTTTGACATCGCATTATGAGCTCTGCTGATCAGCTGTATTCATCTTGTCTTTTCATCCCGTTCCAGTGCTAAGAATTCCACTATCCTCTGCTTTTTCATCTCCTGGCTCACAGACATTTTAGTCTTTTTCCTTCTCCTATCACCCATCTCAAACTCTATACACCACCTTCTCCCTGGCAGTCTTCCACCTTAATTTCCCTTCATTCCATCCATTTGTTCCCTTTTTTCAACAGCTCCAAGTATTTAATCTCTCTTTCTTTTTCTTTCCTCCCTCCTCCGCTCTACCCTCTTGTGACTACCTTTTAGGTAGTACATAATTCTTTATCTTTGTCACCTCCTTCTTCCTCAGCATTCACTTTAAAACCTGTACTTGATTCCTCAGGTAATATACTAAAGGGATACCACCCATGAGCTGGCTCTAACTTGCTTGTCTTGTACTAATTTCCTACAGCCTTTTCTTGTCTTCCATTATTTCTTTCTGTTTCATAGTTCAGCTCTCTGCATATATCTACATAATACTTTCAGCTGACTTGCCTCAAAATATTTAGTCAGTTTTGGGACTTCCATTCCCTATTCTTTTTTTCCAAAATGTTTTTATTCATTTTATAACACAATAACTTAACAGTATAGTAACAAGAAAAAAACAAACTATATACAGTGCCCATAACAACTAAAAAGCAATATATATAGGAGAGCACTTAATATTTCTCTAACAGATTTGACAATTTTGTCAAAGCAATTAAATGAGGAGCTGTGTTGTCAGTCCTTGCTTTTATAATAGCAATCTCATTCTTAAAACTGTAGTTCACAAGATGAATAAACTCACCTTGAAAGACAAGAGTAGATTGGGATTTCCAATTTTTAATAACAATTTTCTTTGCTATAGAAAAGATAGACCATAGTAAAAATGTTTGGTTTTTAGGAATGACTTCAGGAACAGGAGCACTGAAAAGGATAAGGGAGTCAGAAATTATACAGTTGTCGTTCTATAGAGCTTTACAAAGATACTTAAAGTCTAAACAAAACCAAACCCCTATTCTCTTTAAAGTACCAGACAAGTCTCATGTTATACACAGCATAACTGAGCCCTAGATAAAAGATGTTCTCATGTTTTTTGTTACCCTCAACTACTTTACTGGGTAATACTCAGGAAACACCTAAATGGTGTACAACAAGTACAATAACATAAAATAGTTTGTAGCCTGTATCATCTGAACTAACTATAGATGTCTTCCACCTATTCATGTCCTTCTTCATCTTCTGTAAGATATTCCCATAAGTTTTTACCACTATTTCTCTGAACATTGGTCCAAACCATGCTACCAAATTCTTCATGCATGCATAGACTTTGCTCACTGCTATGCCTTAATATCATTTACCATTATTATCTTTTCTGTATTTATTTTATATTCTGCAACCTCCCACGTTCTTTTAGAAGCCCTATTAATCTTTCTAAATCTTGATTTATATCCATCAAAAGCTGGCACAACAGCCCCTGTGGTCCCAGCGGTAGTGCTGCTCATTTTTTACTTCCTCATTCCTGACCTCAGAAGCTCACTACAGAAGCCACCCCCCCCCCCCCCACCAAACAGGGAATACCTCCTGCATCACCTCTGCAAACTCCCTGGAGCTTGCCTACCAGACTGACTCATAGAACTCCTGAAGACTGCCCTTAAAGTTTAATATTGAATTTCCTCACCACAGAAGCTCACTACAGAAGCCACCCCCCCCCCCACTACCAAACAAGGAATACCTCCTGCATCACCTCCGCAAACTCCCTGGAGCTTGCCTACCAGACTGACTCATAGAACTCCTGAAGACTGCCCTTAAAGTTTAATATTGAATTTCCTCACCTCAGAAGCTCGCTACAGAAGCATTTCCTCACCTCAGAAGCTCACTACAGAAGCCACCCCCCCCACCACCACCAAACAAGGAATACCTCCTGCATCACCTCTGCAAACTCCCTGGAGCTTGCCTACCAGACTGACTCATAGAACTCCTGAAGACTGCCCTTAAAGTTTAATATTGAATTTCCTCACCTCAGAAGCTCACTACAGAAGCCAACTCCCACCACAAAACAAAGAATACCTCCTGCATCACCTCTGCAAACTCCCTGGAGCTTGCCTACCAGACTGACTCATAGAACTCCTGAAGACTGTCCTTAAAGTTTAATATTGAGTTTCCTCACCTCAGAAGCTCACTACAGAAGCCACCCCCCACCACCACCAAACAAGGAATACCTCCTGCATCACCTCTGCAAACTCTCTGGAGCTTGCCTACCAGACTGACTCATAGAACTCCTGAAGACTGCCCTTAAAGTTTAATATTGAATGTAGGTAGCCTTAAACCATCTACTGTGTCTGTACTACCTACTTAGTAATACATTTACTTTTGTCTAACCTCCCTTGTAAGTGATTCAGCAGCCTACCGTGGACCACACGGACATACTCTCTCCCCCCAAGTCACCTTAGTCCCAGATACTTTCACAGCGAAAGTTGCAAGTAATCTGCTCAACATTGCTGCCTGCTTTCCTCATACTCACCACTAGGTGGCAGTACCCTCTAACCAAATGCCGATGCAACTGTAATGTTACATGGCTTCCCAACCTTTTTTTCACCCCCTGTACAACTTTAACTATCTGACTCACAACACCTCTTACATCCCTACAAAATACTCGTCCTTTTCTGTTCTAAAGTTACCATACCTGCTAACCTTTATATATCATCAGCAGTAGTAGCTGATACTTTTTTCACTCTCCTTTTGGTCTTTCCCGCTCCGTTCGCCCTGCGGGCTCACTCTGCTACCCGACCCTACCCCCAATTCCCACCCACACCCACTACATCTACATTTATACCCTCATAGCCACTCCTACTTCCTCTCCATCATCTAAACACACCATCATCTTCTTATCCCCACCCCCTCACATAACATACCCTCATCACATGTCTCCTTCCTCCTTACTTAACACTTACTTTAACTATCATAACCCAATATGCTTATAAAATATTCAACCCTCCCTATTCAACTACTACTACTTCTCAACCTTTCCTATATCTACTATCTTACTGAACCTAATCTCATCACCCACACCCCACTCCTACACACAACCTACCCCACACCACACATCACTAACCTACTATTACAACTCCATCTCTTCTGAACTATATCCCATCAATCACAACCTATGTTTTCATTACAAACTAATCCCTCCTCATAAAACCTCAACACCCACTCTCCCCTCCATATCCTCCACTAATTTTTCAACCTGCACCTTTCAAAACAATCCAAATACCACTACTACTTAACTCAACTTCTAACTTCCATACTTTTATTTGGCGATATACACCCCAACCCAGGCCCAAACCCCTCTTCCTCAATATCTAAATCCATCCTATTTGCATCTCTTAACGCACAAAGCTTAACTAACAAAATTCCAAATCTGCATGTCTGGCTATTCCATAACAAACCAGACATCCTAGCCATTTCTGAAACCTGGCTAAAACCTCACATAAAAAATGAAGAGATAGTGCCACCCAATTACTTTATCATCAGAACAGATAGAACCCATAAAAAGGGTGGTGGAGTAGCTCTACTCTACTCATCCTCCCTATGTATAACACCTTATAATAAAGTCATTCCCCAATTCGGTAATGCAGAATTAATACTAGCCCATCTTCAGTTAAACAAACACAAATATATATACATAGCCTCCCTTTACAAACCCCCTGGAAACACTATACCAATACTCGAAGATATCCTCTCCTGGCTTTCAACTAACATCTGTAATGAAACTATAATCATGGGAGACACCAACATTAACTGGTCCTCCATTGTATCCCCTACTGACTCCCTTAACATCAACCTATATAACTACTCTCAACTTCTCAACTCCGTAACTAGGCCATGCAAAGACCTCACTAGTGGCAACATCTTAGACTGGATTCTAGTCTCCCACCCTCACTACTACCCCAACAGTGGAACACTTCCTGACTCCCTCAGTGACCACCTTCCCATCTTCACAACATGTCTTCCTTCTCCCCTACAAGTTACTCATAACTACATCACTACCTGATGCCATAAACTCTTTAACCTAGAAGCTTTCTCTGACTCCTAAAATCCCTTAACTGGTACCCTTTAAAAACTCTACCCCTTGACAATGCAATCACTCACTTTAATACTACCTTTCTAAATCTTCTAGATACTCATGCTCCCTTAATAACCAAAAGAATAAAAAAGAAATCCAGCCCCTGGTTAACAAAAAGCACACTAACAAACATGCGACTTAGAGACAAAGCCTGGACACAATACCACAGGAACAAATCCACATCTACCCTCAATGAATACAAAACTCTTCGTAACTCAGTTAAAAAGCTTATCTATGCAGACCATCAAAACTACTTCTCCCAACTTCAAAGCAACCACAAAACCAACCCACAAAGGTTCTGGAGAGGTATAACCACCCTCCTAAAACCTGGTACTATAGAAAACCTAATACCTTGTCCAAATGCACAAGACACTGATCTTGCCACACAGTTCAACTCTTTTTTCATAGATTCTATTTCCAAACTTACCTCCTCTTTTTCAGATATCAATCCACCAACTACCTCCACTTCTCCTCACCCAACTCCCCCTCCATCTTCTTCCTCAGACCCCCACCCTCTCAACCCCCACCCTTCCACATTAAAACGATTCCTACTTCCACCATAAAAAAACTCCTACAGAAACTAAAACCATGCACCAATGCCCCTGATAACATTCCCTCATACTTCCTCAGCATAGCTGCTGAAGACATTGCCCTCCCTATCAGTATCCTAAACAACCGCTCCATCCAAGAAGGCAATGTTCCTCAAATCTGGAAAAAAGCTTACATCATTCCTCTGCATAAAGGTGGAACTAATACTAATATCACCAACTTCCATCCCATCGCCATCCTCTCTCCCATTTCAAAAATCCTAGAGAAATGTATCCATCTTCAACTCCTTCCCCATCTCTTAGATAACAACCTATTAACTCCTACCCAGCATGGATTCAGACCCCATCACTGTACCATGACAGCCCTCCTATCCTTCCTAGAAAATGTGAATAAAGCTAGAGATTCTGGCCTCACAGTTTCTACCATCCTACTCAATCTCTCTAAGGCCTTTGACACTATCTCTCATAACCTACATCTTACTAAGCTATCTAAACTAAACCTTTCATTATCATCCCTTACTTGGTTTACCAGCTATCTCTCTAATAGGCAACAAGCTGTCAAGTGGAATAAAGCCACCTCCTCCTTTCTCAACACCCCCACAGGTGTCCCACAAGGTTCTATACTGCCCCCCCCCTCTTCAATATTTTCATAAATGACTTTTTCCACTCTATCCCTCTTGCAAACATTATTCAATATGCAGATGATTCCACAATTATCTGTGCTGCCTCATCCATCCCAACTCTTTAAAAAACTTACTCAAGATGCCTTCTCCTCCACAGAACAGTGGATGAAAGACAACCATCTAGCACTTAATGCTGCTAAAACTAAACTAATGATATTTACTCTCTCTAAAACTAATAACTTTGATAGAAATTTATTCTCCATCACCAGCCAAAATAACACACCGCTTGAGCTGGTATCTGAAACCAAACTACTAGGAGTCCAAATCAATGACAAGCTTAAATTCAACTCCCATTTACTAATAAACATAAAAAAACCCACCAAAAACTTGGCATGCTCTACCGACATAATTGGTTCCTCACCTCAACTACAAAACGTACTCTTTCTACCACATTTCTCCTTCCCTCCCTTCTCTATGGTGCCCCTCTTCTAACAAACCTGCAATCATCTCTCAAAACCAAACTGTCCTCTTGCTACAATAAAATAGCCAGATTTGCCACCAGCAACAAATCATCAACCCATCACTGTGTACCTCTTCATAAACTCAACTGGCTAGAACTTCCTAACTACCTCTCCTATACTCAACTCACCTATGCTCATAAACTCATATTCCAGCCATACCTCTGTCCCTCCAACTACCTTTAAAATGCACCACACCCAAAGACTTCTAAGATCAAATAATTAAAACCTTATTGAAGTTTACAGACCCCTCCACCCCCCAGGACAAAACCTCCTGTCCTTCTCACTAGCATGCCTATGGAACTCACTACCTCCCTCCATTCGTACAACCACTAGCCTCCCATACTTTAAAAAATTACTTCACTCTCATCTAACATCAGCATGGCAATGCTCTTGCTCCCATCCCCCATAACCTACTCTCCACTCTTCTTTCTCTTCCCCTTCTTACAAATCCCAGTTAGCAAATTCATGTTTGCTTGTAGTATACAACTCCTTACTTGTACCTAGCAATCTCTTAGCCTACTGCATCTAACTACCTATCCCACTAAAAAAAAAAAAAAAAAAGGTTCTACTTTTAATACTATTGCATTTATTACTTTTGATTAAAATATATTTGATCTGTGTTATAACCAGAAATTGTACAATGTTACTCTCTATAATCTTCATGTAATCTACGTGTGGAACTTAATATTTGTATAATCTGTATGTGGAGCTTTTCTCCCCAGGACTCCATTGAAAACGGGTTCTTTAGGCCCAATGGACTATCCTGGTTAAACAACTGCAAATAAATAAATAAATAAATAAAATATTTTAAATCTTGATTTATATCCATCAAAAGAAAATATTTTTATCCTTGGCATATAATGTTGCCTTCTCCTCCATTCCCAAATTTTGTAACCCCACAGCTTTGATGTTTTGACTTTCCAAACCAGAAGGTCTGTGTTCACTGCAAACAGGATCAGGGACATGGAGTATCCCTATCTTGATTTCCTTGTTTACTCAAATGGTTCTAAGAGACCAGAATGTGTTTTTATTCTCACTTCTGCTCCCTCATACATTCCAAAATATCATACATATGAATACACTTGGAAATCCAAACTTCTCCAGTATTTTCATGAAATGAAAGCACCTCACCTTATCAAATGCAATCTCAGCATACAAAACTTATCATAAATAGCTATTTCCTCTGATCCTGCATATCCTTGAGTCTTTGAATGCTGACAAATATCTGCTGTCCCAGCACAAACATGTGTGAGCTTTCTCTGTTAGTCTTGCCATCATTCTTAATAGATCTGCTATTAATGCCATAAATCTTAAAACTGTGATTCAAGATTGAAATTGGTCTGTATCTGTCCTAGGCATTTCTCATCTATTTAACTCCCCCATTACATTTCAGAACTAAAACTAGTCATGACTCTTTCCCCCACCTTCTCCACCATTCCATTGAAATGCCATCTCAACTTCCTCAATATCACTGTCAACCACCAATGTGTATGAATGTGTGGTATGGATGAATTACCGCTGCAGGGTTAGCCACCTGGTGGTGTAAACGTTGGTTCTAGATGATTGTCACTATTCTAATGACACCCTGGCTTCATGTGCAAAAATGGGAAAAGGAGCAGAAGATGGATGGATGTGGGTGGTACAGCCCCCCCCCCCCCCCATGGGCTGTGCAAGGGCTTGTCTGCCTGCAGAAAACTTAAGTGTTTCATTGTTTTGGCTTTTGATCTTTCAGGATCAATCATTAGCTGTTCAATGCTTGTGTACTTTGATGTTTCAAAGTACACCTGTATATATATATATATATATATATATATATATATATATATATATATATATATATATATGGATTCACTTCATAACACTGAAATATCAAAACACTGAAAATGAGAAAACTTCATAATATAGAAGACCAAAACATTGAAAACTCAAAACACTGAAACTCAAAACACTGAAAACACATATCATACATATACTGACTTTAAACAACATAAATCATAGCACTTTCTACCAAGTGTAAGCAGGGGGCATGCCCCCCTGCACCCCCCACACCCCCTGCTACTTATATATATCTACTCCAAGATTGCACTTAACTACACTAAGTGCAATCTTGGAGTTGATATATTTAAGTAGCTGGGTGTGTCGGGGCGCAGCCCCCCCACTTGGGGGGTGCAGGGGGGTTTCCCCCCCTGCATACACTTGGTAGAAAGTGCTATGATTTATGTTATTTAAACTCAGTATATGTATGATATGTGTTTTCAGTGTTTTGAGTTTCAGTGTTTTGAGTTTTCAAGATTTTGAAGTTTCAGTGTTTTGAGTTTCAGTGTTTTGATATTTCAGTGTTATGAAGTGAATCCATATATATATATATATATATATATATATATATATATATATATATATATATATATATATATTTGTGTGTGTGTGTGTGTGTGTGTGTGTGTGTGTGTGTGTGCGTCGCCAAAGAGGAACAACAGTTTGCAGAATGCTTTGCAGTGGAGTTTTACAGTGTTGAGTTGCCAGCCCAGCACCCAATCTTCCACAGAAGACACACACACACACACACACACACACACTCACACCTAGGGCCAATTTAGAGTGTCCAATCCACTTGCAACAGGTTTTGGGGATGTGGGAGGAAACCAGAGGACCCAGAGAAAATCCATAAAACTGCAGGGAGGACATGCAGAATCCACACAGAAGGCACCCCAGCAAAGAATAAAACCAGAGAACCTGTTGCTGGGAGGCAACAACTCTAACCGCTGAGCCACTGCAGCTGCCCACAGATATATAGATATGTAAGTTGTTGGAGTAAATTCTTATTTTGTTGGAGTGCATGTTTGTAAGTTGTTTTTATATTAAAATATAGTACTGCTCATTGGGTTCATGTGCAAAATCTAAGGACCATAGTGACTATCCTTAGAACTGTTGAATTACAACTGCAAATTAGATGGGTATTTGCTAAGTTCAAGTTTGCAATATCTTGATCTACACCACCTCCGGTGAGGTACAGTATTCTCAGAGTTCACTAACTCTACACATCAGGGCCCCACCCTCCAAAAATATATGAAAGTTGTAAGAAAAGGCTTTGTAATTCACTATTTTTGTGTTTGTCACAGTTTTGTTTTAAAGTGCCGGGTTTCATTTCCAATAGAAGGACACGCCATCAGTAAAAACCCAAAAGCTGTCTGCCCATATTGTAGTCAAGTTTACATAGTACAAAGCCATAGTGATATATTAAACAATAATGGGTACAAATTAATACATAAAAGAAGCAGCGCGGTCCAAATGCTTTTGATCAGTACACCTGCTGCCTGCTTGCTTATTATGCCATTACCTATTCTATACTGTATAACTCCTGTGCTCTTGCCACAGTAGTGCATAGTGCATCACCATAATGTGCTAGTCAAATAATGAATGCTTCTTTGCAGTATTCAGTGCATAACACAAGCCTTAATTCCTAGCTATACCATGCACCTACACCTCCCATGTGGTCTGGGAGATACATTCAGTGCACAATATGCATAGGCTGTACAGCATCCTGGATACTGTTATGCTTGGACCATTTACTGACTAGCCAAAGTGTTTAGCACAATGTAGTACATCACTCTCCTTAGCATGGAGAACATCGATATCTGTGCAGTAACAGAAACCTGGTTCAAGGCTCCCAAGAGCATCCCAGCACTACCAGGTTATACCTCATACCATGCTTTTCAGCCCCAAAACTTGGACCGAACCACAAAAGGAGGGGGAGTACCGATATTCATCAAAGATACCCACACCTCCAGGTTGGTGGCACAGCATGAAGCATCAGAGACTATCCATGTGCAACTAACAGTGGGTAAAACTGCCTTCCAGTTTATAGCCTGCTACAGACCACCCTCCCAAACCCAGGAACCCCACTCAGCCTTCCTGAGAACACTGGAAAATCTGAAGGTCTCTCCAAACACCATTATATTGGGCGACTTCAACTACCCAAACATAGACTGGGAGCATTACTCTAGCTCCAACACCCTAGCCCAAAGGTTCCTAGAATTTATAAACTCAAATGCTATGGAACAACTTGTTACCACTCCCACAAGAGGGGAAAACATACTGGACCTGATCATCACCAACATGGGGACTCCCTGCTCCAGGCCAGAAGTGTAGCCCTCATTGGTAAGATCAGACCATAAACTAATCTCACTGGATATTCACATCCCGACTCCACCCCCTGCCCTGAAAACCACAGTGAAAAACTTCTCTAATGCAAATTTCACACTCTTCAAAACCGAGGTGGAATCCTTCAAAGCCCTCGGGCCTGTGGAAAATACTGCCCAGACCGCAGAATCCTTTATAAATGCATTCTATGAACACCTTCAGGAATGCATGGATCATGCAATCCCAAATAAAACCAAGTCCCAATCCTCCAAAGGCAGACGTCCTGTCTGGTGGACCACAGCCATAAACAAACTATACAATAGAAGGAGGAAGCTACTACATGATAGAGCAAAATCCCAAAAAGGGAAGGCATCTCTGATCAGTATTAGCAAAAAACTACGGGCACTCATAAAATCGTCTAAGGCCAGCTTCGAGAGAAAAATTGCACAGGACACTATGGATAATCACAAGGCTTTCTTTAGTTATGTTAGGAACCTGGGTGGGAATTCCCAGATATGCTCAGAATTAGTCCAGAATGACAAAAAATACACCGAACCCACAGACATTGCCAACATCCTAGCTGACAGGTTCAGCGCAACACCCCCCCTCCCCACCAAAAGGGCAAATATCTATCCCAGCAGAGTGCTGCCCCCCCCCCCCGACATCTCAGATGCTCAGGTAAGAGCTGTCCTCTCCAAAACAAAAACCACAGCATCAATGGGACCAGACGGTGTCCCAAGCTGTGTCCTACATGAACTCCAAGAAGAGCTAAACCCAAACATAAAACTACTGTTCAATCTCAGCCTTACTACAGGATATGTACCCAAAGAGTGGCGTACAGCAACATTGGTCCCTCTCCATAAAGGTGGTGCCTCAACGGATCCTGGAAACTATCGCCCCATAAGCCTGACTAGCTTGGTCTGCAAAGCTATGGAAAGGATCATCATGGACCTCATAAATAAAGATATTGGGGACCTACAGACACTGAATCCTACCCAGTTTGGCTTTGTTAAGGGCAGATCCTGCCTCTTAAACTTGGTTGATTTCTTTGAAACAGTCACTAAGGCCATTGACGAGGGGAAGGTGTTCCACACAGCCTACCTGGACCTCGCAAAAGCCTTCGATACAATACCCCACTAAGGCATTATAGATAAGCTCACCAGCTTAAATATAAACCCCTATGTCACTAGGTGGGTTGCAAACTGGCTAAAGGACAGAATTCACATGGTTAGAATTGCTGGAGCCATGTCAGACTCCAAATCAGTTACAAGTGGCGCCCCACAAGGCTCAGTCCTGGGACCTCTCTTGTTCGGTATATATTTCTTGGAGGTACAGGCCAACACGGAAGGACTGTGGCTGACCAAGTTTGCAGATGACTGCAAACTGGGCGCCATAATCAACACTCCAGCCGACACAAGCATCCTCCAAAAGGGCCTCATAGAAACAGACAACTGGTGCCAGAGCCATGGCCTCAAGCTAAATGCCAAAAAGTGTATAGTCATCCCCTTTGGCAAAAACAAAGTGCCCACAAATTACCACATAGGTGGTAATCCATTAAGTACAGAAGAAGTAATTAGGGACCAGGGGACCCAAGTTGATAGCAATCTCTCATTTGACAACCACGTGGCCAAAGTGGTTAGAAAAACATTTTATATAGCCCACCTAATCATGAAGGGATTCACATCTAGATCAGGGGAGGTCATCGTGCCTCTTTACTCATCCCTCATCAGGCCCATAATTGAGTATAATGCCCCTTTTGGGATGTACCTTACCAGACACCTGCAGCTACTGGAAAGAACCCAAAAGTACCTCACCAAGAGGATCAAAGGGCTAAAACAGATGCCATATGCTGCCCGGTTAAAGAAACTACAGCTCTACTCAGTGGCATACCGCCTGCTCAGAGGCAATCTGTGCCTGACGTATAAAGCCATGTCCAACCCAGAATTAATGGACATGCTGCACCTCAGAAAATCCAAATCCCATCGAGCTACGTGCTCGAGAGACTTGAACCTTAGCACTGAAATAAATAGGATATGCTGGAGGGACAGATTCATAACCCAGAGGCTCCCTTCACTCTGGAATAAAATCCCAGTCCAGGTTAGGCAGAGTCCCTCATTGACTCTCTTCAAGAGGAATCTTGATGAGTGGATGGGAGATCGTAGGTTTAGACAGAGGCACAGTATACTAACCTCGAAAAAGGGCATAGCAAAATTAATTTAAAATGGGTGGCAAAAGCCAAACGCACTCTGGCTAGGCTTATAAATGCCCTAGGGCAGATAGCCTAGTATGAACCTATGAACATCCATGGGTTCACAGTGTATGACAGGGCATATTGAATCCCTTGGACATGCAGTCTATGCACTATAGGAAGCTGTTGAATACCATCATACTTTTCAGTTCATTTGGCATACCTTACAATCACTCGGAGAGAGCTTAGTGCACAGTGGTGTTCATTTGGCCTAATTCTGCTCTGCTGTGAATTCTGGGCATATTGAAGAAATGTAGATATGCATTCTGCTACAGAGTATGCCACAGGTTGTATAAAATCATTTGAAAAAATTGCAGTGTACAGTAAGGTTCCGTTTGCCATTTGGCACTTTCTTGCACACTAATATCCCACAGAACATGCATAGGCCCTGGAATATCTATATCTATATCTATATCTATATCTATATCTATATCTATATCTATATCTATATCTATCTACTATATCACTGAAGCCGACAGTTGGTCGAACATTTTGAATATTGAAGTATCAAGCATTTGGAATGCTAGTAAAATCAGTCAAGGAAGCATTAGACTGAAGAATGCCAGCATTACTTAGTGCATGATCACAGTACAGTGAGGATCATGGACATCACCATTTCCACACTGTATTATGATCTTAGAATTGCCATATATAATTAGAAGGGGGTATAGGGGAGCCCCCTGCAAGAAATATGTTTTCACTTTATTTAGTTTTTAATTAGATGATGTTTGAACATTTTTGTTTGATCATTTGCCATTAGAAAATGTGGTTTATATATATATATATATATATATATATATATATATATATATATATATATATATATACAACAAAGCACAGAAGCTGTACCAAAAACACAAGACGATACTCTAAACTCTAGTTCACTGTATACGATTGATCCGCTAGTACAAATATCATATGAAGTATTTTCAAAGAAATATCTGCTTCCTCAGGCATCAACTAAAATCTAAAAATGGAGGACTTTATATAGCTCTAAATAAAACTTCAATTAAAACTTCAATAAACAATTTAAAGTAACCTATACATAAAAAATATTACATTATACTGCAAACCATATAAACATACACAGAGCATTAAATATGTATGCAAAACCATGAATATATACTACGTAAAAATAGTAAAAATATATATGTACAGAATTATAACAAATCACAATATAAGTGTGAAGGTACACGAGTTCAGGTTTTAGAGAATAAACTCCATTTAATCCAGGTGGAAAGAATGCTCTAAAGTATAGAATCTTGTTTTCACATCTTTCAGTTACATTCAGTATATCACCCTTTCTTAGGGAATCACAGATGTTCTCTAAGATACAAAATTTAAAACTATGTGCTTCATCTGTTTCTGATACGTGTTTATACAAAACATTTGTCAGAACCTTTCTCTTTATTTCTGATATATGGCTACTAATACAGCTCTTAAACTTTTGATTAGTTTTGCCAATATAAAATGAGTCACACTTTATGCACCTAGCCACATATACCAAATTTTAGTTTGACAATTCCCAGATACTTGAATATTAAACCTAATGTTTCTCACCAGATCAGTAAAGTATGCATTAGTGAAGATGTATTTACAATACGAAAACTGATAGCATTTAATAATACCTGGTTTTCTTAGGTACTGCTGGCTATGTTTGTAACATAGCCTATTTTTTAGAGTAGCTCACTTCCTATACATAAATGTGGGATTTTCTAAATAAACATCCTGTAATTCAGGGACTTGTGATAAAAGTGGCCAGTATTTTCTAATAATATCCTTAATTACATTTGTATTGTGGTCATATGCTAAAATATATCTACACTTTGTATTTTTCATTCCACCTGAATAGTTGTTATTATTTTGTTTTCGCTCATGCGTGTTAGAAAAAATAGGGGAATACATAGGCTTCCTAAGCTTCAACACTTCATTCTTAGCATTCAGGGGTTTAATTATAGAGTATTGTATACATTGCATATAGTGAACTAGAGTTTAGAGTATCGTCTTGTGTTTTTGGTACAGCTTCTGTGCTTTGTTCGATATTACTTTTTGTTGCCGTACCAATTTGTTGGCAGGGTGTTTCTTTTGAAATCAAATAGTTTATACGCACACACACACACACACACACACACACACACACATACAGACACAGACACACACACACACACACACACACACACACACATATATATATATATATATATATATATATATATATATATATATATATATATATATATACATTTGTGTGGGGGGGTAAACAGATATGAAAGGTATGTGCTCTTGCTTCAGTGTGCACACAGTCTACAATTTACATGAATTATGCAAAGAATTCATTGTGTGATAGAATTCTACTGCATAAATTCATGCTTTGTGGTATGCTTTGTCCAATGTTATACATTATCTGATGTACATTCATTGTGCAGAACAGTTTCACAGCAGGCATTCCTGCTCTACTATGAGCTTTCTTTTATTATAGGTTATCATAGAGCACTATATTGTAGTGTAGATGTTCCTTCTCCGTTTTACATTCTGAGCAGATGAATGGTACCACAATACTTACCTTGTTCATTGCATGGTTAGTATTTTTTTTTTTTTTTGTGAACACTGTTTTCCATACAATGTGCCCATACCATCTGCTGGATGCTGATGGTTCTCATGGCTGTAGTGCATTAATGCATAATGCTTCTGTATCATACAAATCTTCCTTTCATGTACTGGTTTCCAGAGTACACAGGCTGTTCCCAGTGCCCATTTTGGCTCTGAGTTTATTTGCATCTTTTACATTGTTTGATGAAATTGTTTACAGTTTGTGTCCTTTTATTTAAAAGCAAAGATTATCATCTGTGAAAAGATGCATAATGAAAAGAACCTTAAACTGCAATGCAATAGCAGTCAAATGTCCCATATGCAATATATGGCTTGAGTATAATATATCTGGCACTTGCTATTGAAACAGACTTCTGGTAATACAGTCTATCTCATATCTTAGAAGAGAGCAGGTTATTTGTTTGAAAGTAGTCTGGTTGAGTTTTTTGGATGAATTTAATTCACACTGACACTGCAACAGATGAAATGTCATTCAGATAACTGGGATTGCTTTATTACTTGTGCACGTCCTTGGCTTTAGAATTGAGTGGGGAATGATTTTGATAATCATTAGGGTCAAATTTAGCAATAAGTTACATTTAGGCTAAAAGCTGAGCTCAGTTTCAAACTTAAAGTTGGAGCAGTCATGTTAGGGTTAGGGACAGGCTATTCTATATCATGGGTGGTAGTGCCTTCCACAAAAAATAGTGTATGTAATAATGCATTTTTTAATTTTACATTTTTGATGAGCCTGTCCTTTCAGAAAATTATTTTAGAATTTTTGGCTTTTTGACTTTTCTGATTACTGTTGTCATTATTTTGTATTCATTACAGCTTCCTAAAGCATACTAGAAATGTTGTCTATACTTATCTCTCATGGAAATATTACAGTTGGCCATAATTAACCTGCACTATCTATATCACTACACAGAAACAGAAGATAATACTTATTTTTAATTAATAACAGTTTAGATTTGCTAAAACAAAGCAATTACATACTTTATCTTGTAAGAGTTAAAATCTAATTACCTTTTTGGTTATTTGCATCTGCAACTGTTGTAGCTGTTCAAAACACAAGAAAAAATCCAGAAATAAAAATTATTGCAAGTCATTTATATAAAACATTTTATTTCAACAGTGTTATAAATTAAGATTACATGAAATTGCAGCACATTTGCATAATTATTTGATTATACTGTTAACTTTATTTTCACAAATAACATTGTGAAAATAGCATAATGGGCAAACAGTTATGATCCTGTCGTACTGTCTTACCCATGTTTCATAAAGAGTGAGAAAATATAAGGATTAAATGGATCTATGTCACTAGATCGAGTTTTCAGAAACTTGAAGTTCATATTGGCAAAACAATATGATCAAATTTCTGAAAACTCGAACATTAAAAAAAACAACACAGAAATCAATCTTTGTTTATGTTTTTCCAGGGGGAAAGCCCTCCTACACCCCCTATACCCCTGCAAATTATATATACAAACTCTGAGATTGTACTACATTGAGGAAAATGGTAAATCCCCCAGTCCTCACTGTATCATGATCTCCATTTAAAAGCTTTGAGTTTTAACAAATTTGATCATATCGTCTTACCAATATGAATTTTGAGTTTCTGAAAACTTGATCAACTGATAGGGATCTGTATTAAACACACATGAACTTTAATAATTAAATACGAATGACTGATATTAACATTGCTTCAGTAGTGCAAGCTCATTCTTCGAGTTCACACTGTCTTTGTTCTTGTACAGTTATACAATAATAAGTCTAATTATTACAGTGTTTTTCTACAGCACCTGCCACCTTCTATATCGGTTCTTACTTTCTACCTACTGAAATGTTTTAGCTTGATAACAAGTAATCTAAAGTACAAGTCTAGTGTAGGAATAATGTATGTCAGTCAGGAATGAAGCAGTTCAGAAAATAAAATATCTGCAAAGATAGATTTATCTTTCTTTGAATCTTTATTGAATCACTGAAATGAGTAATTCACTATAAATGGGGGGGGGGGTTCATTCACCGATTTCTGGATTTTGGGGATGCCAAAGATATGAAGGACTAGGATTTTTAAAAGTTTATTATATTTATTAAAGCTTACCAAGTTGTTTTTAACACTGTATGCTGCTAAACCTTTGCTGCATTTTTTATATATTTTTTGCTGCTTGTTTTGTAAGTACTAGCACTTTAAATGGAATAGGGCTTGGCATCTTTAAGGTTATATAATCCACCAGAACAGTTTCTACTTTGTTTCTGAAGAAGTTTGAACTGAATGGAATGAAAGCTCTTAAACTCGATTGGTTATAAACATTAAACCTGGTTTGTAGTCCAAGTGATATCTAATACGGCATTATTTTTTTATTTTTGGCTATCTTGTTTTATGTTGTTGGTTTTTGCTGTTTACCTTTGTAATTATAAATAGTAATATGCTTAATGTTAAGGGTATGTTTATTGTAAAGTGTACATTTTGATACTTAGTAATGTGCAATTACTAATGGCCATTTTATCATAGCTCTGGTTTATAGCTGCACAGAACCATATCTCTGAAACTATACATCAAATGGCAGTGACCAATATAAAGTTTCTCTTATAAACCTGAATTATCCAGGTAAAGCCAAAATAAGTTACAAAACAGGGGTGGAAGGCCATGTCAAACCCTGAGCTGTTGGACATGCCCCACTTAAAGAAATCCCAATCCCTCAGAGCCACACGCTCTAGGGATCTAAACCTTGTCATCACAATGAACAAAACATGCTGGAGGGATAGGTTCCTGACCCAGAGACTCCCCATACTCTGGAATAGACTGACCATACATGTCAATCAGAGTGCCTCATTGGCCCTCTACAAAAGGAACCTTGATGATTGAATGGGAGATAGGAAATTCACCCCGGGGATCATGTCAGTTGCCTTGCTAGACAGGGGTCCAGAGAAGTAAATATTGTGTTAAGAAATATCCAGGGAATTGATATTGCTAGGGTTGCATAGGCCCTAGGGCCAATAGCCTAGTACCAACCTATGAACCTATGAACTAGTATATATTTAATAAAAAAAATTAACAACAGAAAACTTTATTGAACTACTAAAGTGAAAGTGCTTTTGACTATTAAACTATTTTCAAGAACTCTAGACTTCTTCAGATATATTTACGTAGTAGAGTAACATTGTTTGTGCTTCTTAACTGAACTGTGTCATTCTCCAAGCTTTCATTTAAGTGACTCAATAAAGTTTCCTTTTGGTTTATCTGAATTGTTTTTATTTATTGTATTTTTATTTATTTGTTCAGTGATATAGTCAATTGAGGGCTATCAGATTTGATTTTATACATATATATATATATATATATATATATATATAGAGAGAGAGAGAGAGATGTGTGTGTGTGTGTGTGTGTGTGTATATATATTATTATTTATTTATTGACATTTGTTGACCGGGAAAGTCCACTGGGCCCAACACCCATATTCAGTGGAGGCCCGGGGAGAAAAGCTCCATACAATCACAGAAATTTTTACATAACATCAGCTTAAGTTTGAAAGTCAAGAAAGTTTTTACATAATACAAATTGAAGTAGATATACAAGATAAATACATATTATAGATGTAAACAATACAAGAAAATAAACCAAGTGTATTACATTTTTTGTAATTCTGTTTGTATATTCTCATAAGTAAGAATACTGTTTAATCAATTCTTTTTTTCAGCCACAGAAATAAAGAAAGCAATAGAGATTGGATACGAAGACAGATAGTGTAAACTGCAACTATATTAAGTTAGTAAAAGTATTTGTAGTGTGTAGTGGCCAAAACATTTAAGGTGGTTTAATCATATGACTACAAGAACAGACAAGGTTATTGAGATAGTGTTCCTTTAGTGCAAATTTAAATGTTTTTATAGAGTCAGGTAGGAGAAGGAGGGCATTCCAAAGTTTGGCAATGGCATGGGAATGGAGATATTGTCCAGCTCTTTTGGTGGGTATAGTTATGGTTAAGAGTTGTTTGTTAGAGGACCTAAGATGCAGAGTAGAGGTTTGTGTTTGTATTATAGTTTGAAGGAATGGGCAGTAGTTTGGATTATTTAGTAGTTTGTGGGTGAGAGTAAGTTTGTAGTAATGTAGGTTATGAGGGAACTCAAACCAGTTTATAGGTTTAGAGGCCAGGCAATGATGTGTGCGAGTTGGCATGTTAGAGACAAACTTAACTATTTTATAGTAGCGCGACAGCAGTTTGTTCAGGAGAGATGTGTGCAGGTTAGTGAAAATGGGGCAACCATATATATATATATATATATATATATATATATATATATATATATATACAGATATAAATATAGATATAGACGTGCATGTTTACAATTATGTGTGCATTTGGAAATATATATCTATGTATGGGTCTCCTGCATTTTGTCAAATGCTGTTTCTTCAATAAATGCAAAGGTTGTTGTTTAATGTCAATGGTAGGGATAGCTGAGCGGTGGAAACATCGATAGTGTGTAAGAGCAAGACAGGTAAGTGAGGTTGGAGGGGTGAGAGAGTTTGTTCGTGTGTATGTGAGTTAGGGATAGGGTCAGGGATGAGTGAAGGATAGCTGTTGCATGTTTGCATGTGAGTTTGTGTATTTTAGGTTCAGGGTTAGGCTGGGGTATGGATATATTACTTTTTATGTGTGTTTGGGGATGTTTGTATGTACATGTGTGCCTTGTGTAGTGGCAATGTTATAGGAAGGTATTTATGAAGATTAAATGTAGGGCTAGGGTTGTGGAAAGGGGCTGCATTAGGTTTAGGGTTATCACACAATACTATGCTGGTGCAATGGGGACAATAATGCAATACAAGGCCTAAACAGCATGTCCTACATGGACCAAGTCAAAGACCTGCCACTATACTTGAGATCCTAAGAAGTGACCTGTGTCTGACATTAAAGGCATGCACTGACCTTTTACTGTGGAATTACTGCACGTCAGCAGGTCAAATAGCATCCTAAATACTCATTCTAGGGGTCCAAACCTCATCTGCAACATCAACAAAATGGTTTAGAAAGGCAGGTGTATTTCTCAGAGCATATCACTACTATGTTGGAGGTTAGCATAATGGTTAAAGTGTTTAACCTTACAAACACAAACAAACCTTACAAAATTGTATGGAACAAACTTCCCATCCACATAAAACAAAGTTCATATCTTTCCATTTTCAAGTGCAACTTAGATTTATGGATGGAAATCAGAAAATTTACCCCAGGACTGCCCCCATACTACTAATGGACAGATGCAGCTTATAAATGCTTTATCCCATGCATGGGTTCCATTACATTATCTGATCCCATTTATTCTCATTTGGCGTAATATATACAGTGGATATAAAAAGTGTACACACCACTGTTAAAATGCCAGGATTTTGTGATATAAAAAAATGAGACCATAATAAATAATTTCAAAACTTTTCCCACCTTTAATGTGACTTATAACCTGTACAATTTAATTGAAAAACAAATCTGTTAGGGGAGAAAATACAAAAAATAAAAAAAATGTACAATAAGCTGGTTGCACAAGTGTGCACACCCTTAAACTAATACTTTGCTGAATCACCTTTTGATTTAATTACAGCATTCAGTCTTCTTTATCAGCATGACAAATCTTGACTTGGCAATATTTGCCCACTCTTCCTTGCAAAAGCTCTCCAAATCTGTCAGATTGCTAGGGCATCTCTTGTGCACAGCCCTCTTCAGGTCAACCCACAGATTTTCTATTGGCTTTAGGTCTGGGTTCCGGCTGGGCCATTCCAAAACTTTAATTTTCTTCTGGTGAAGCCATTCTTTTTGTTGATCTGGATATATGCTTGGGGTCATTGTCATGTTGAAAGATGTAATTCCTCTTCATCTTCAGCTTTCTAGCAGATGCCTCAAGATTTTGCTGTTCATAATCCCCTCCACCTTGACTAAAGACCCAGTTCCAGCTGAAGAAAAGCAATCCCAAAACATGATGCTACCACTATGCTTCACTGTGGGGATGGTGTTCTTTTGGTGATGCAAAGTGTTCTTTTTGCGCTAAATACACCTTTTGGAATTGTGGCCAGAAAGTTCAACCTTGATCTCATCAGACCATAAGACATTTTCCCACATGCTTTTGGAAGACTTCATGTATTATTTTGCAAATTTAAGCTGGGTCTGGATGTTTTTCTGTGTAAGAAAATTCTTCCATCTTGCAACCTTACCCCATAGCCCAGATATATGGAGAATACAGGAGATTATTGTCACATGTAGTACACAACCAGTTCTTGCCAGAAATTCCTGCAGCTCCTTCAGTGTTACTGTAGGTCTCTTGGCAGTCTTCCTGACCAGTTTTAATCTTGTCTTTTCATCAATTTTGGAAGGATGTCCAGTTCTTTGCAACTTCACTGTTGTCCCATATTTTCTCCATTTTTGATGACTGTCTTCACTGTGTTCCATGGTATATCCAATGCTGTGGAAATGTTTTTGTACCCTTCTCCTGACTGATACCTTTTAACAATGAGATCCCTTTGATGCTTTGTAAGCTCTCTGCAAACCATGGCTTTTGCTGTAGCAGGCAATTGAGTAAATGTCAGGAAAATCCTACTAGGACATATAAAAAACAGCAACTAGGTTCAGCAGCACAAATGGAAAAACAATACCACAGAATCCACTTGATGAATTTATTAAAACAAGGAACAGCTTCTCTCTCTCTGACGTCTCGGCTATAAGCCTTCAAGGAGTATACTTCATACAAAGAAACCACAGTTTATATACACAATATACAAGTGTTAATAATCCATTTAACATCAATCAATTAGCTAATTAAAGCTTTCCAATTAAAGTCTTCATTTAAACCACATGGAGACATTGTTTTAAACTTTAAAATATACAAAGCTTCTTTTTGCATTAAAATGGATTTAACATCCATAAAACAATTAGCAGGTATATGAATTTGTTCTAATATAGTTGCTCTAAGAAAATCACTTCTTCCTTCATGAAACTGGGAGAAGTGCAATGCTACAGGACTTTCCTCTTTACAATGGTCAATATTTCTAATATGTTCCAAGAGTCTTAGTTTAAACGCCCTCTTGGTTTCCCCAATATAGAACTTCTTGCATGGGCATTGTAAACAATAGATGACACCTAATGTACTGCAACTGTACATATTTCTAACATTAAATTTAACATTATTAATGACATCAAAAGTTGGTACAATATATTTGCAGGCCTTGCATTTCCCACAACCAAATGTACCTAACTTAATAGGATTTTTGTATAATACAAGTGGTGGTGTATAAAACCTGCTTTTGACCAAAAAATCCTTAATACATTTCCCCTTACGATATGAAAACTGGAGATTACATTTCAACCACTGTTGCACACCATTTAAAGAGCATAAGTAATTCCAAAATTGTATAACAATTTTTATAAATATATTTGTAAAAGAACCATAAGTAGTTACAAAATAAATGGATTCTTGTGTGTCATATATTTTATTAATCTTGTACCTCTGAGCACTGGTGGATTTTATATTCAAGCTATTATTATATGTAGTTTGTCCATTAAAAAGTCTATCCATGCTATCACACAACATCTTATAACTATAACCTCGAGACTTGCAGGATTGTACCATAGAAGTTAATTCTTTGTCAAAAATTTCAGGCTTGTTACAAAGTCTGTATATCCGCAGCATTTCACTATAGGGGAGGGCATTCAAAGTATGGGGGGGATGGCCACTAGTGCCATTTAGATACTGAAACCCACCTTGAAATTTGCGATTCAAACAGGTAATTAAGTTATTGCCATCTGATATATCAAGAATAACATCCAAAAAAGGAACCACAGGTCCAATTTTTAAATCAACTAGTTGTAGACCATGTTTGTTCTTATTCAAATCCACTATAAAGTTTTGTATATCTGACTCACTCCCATCTGTTAAAAATATGAGATCGTCTACGTATCTATAATATTGTATAACATGTCTATTAAAGAAATTGTGCTTATAGATGATTTCTTGCTCAAATAAGCCCATAGCCAGGTTAGCATACATTGGGGCAAAAGCTGCCCCCATGGCTGTACCCGAAATCTGCTGGTAAATGCTCTCATTAAATTCAAAAAAATTATGTGTAAGTGAAAAATAAACCAATTCCACTATATACTCAATAACTGGTGAGTCTCCTAAGAACAGTCTAATAGCTTCAATTCCAAAATTATGTTGTATGTTTGTATATAGACTCTTCACATCAATGGTCACCCACTTCATAGTTTTTTTGAAATTTACTTTTTTGATCTTATCTATAAAATCAAACACATCTGAGATATGTGACGGCAATTTCATCACATATGGTAGAAAAAAATGATGTAAAAAAATGCCTAAGTTTTGCAAAAAATACTGTCTACCTGAGACTATTGGCCTACCTGGTGGTTTCAGCAAATTTTTATGTATTTTTGGCAGGCAATAAAATAACGCCATTTTGCAACCGTCCACTTTGAATTTCTGTTTAGCCTCCTGCTCTGAGAAATAACCTAATCTTACCCCCTTGTTTATAAGTGTGGTATATTCATCTATAGCATCAGTATAATATTGAGCATTTACTATTTTGTATGTGTTAGCATCTGCAAGATGCTCCATACACATATCCAAATACATAGTTGTTTCCATCACTACTAATTTATTCCCCTTATCTGATGGTTTAAATACCACCTTATTTAAATTAGCAAGATTGTTCAAAGCCTTCCATTCATTATATTGCATATTATACTTAATATTTGCTTTGTTACTCATAAATTCCTTATACGCAGTTTCTGTGAAATAATTAATTAAATTCACACAGTTGCATACATCCCCATTGAGCACATTAGGAACAAACTTGCTACTACCAGATACTTTGGATGTATCTAGTTTACAATAAGCATTGATGGCATCATCAGACATGCAGGAATGGAAACTATCCATGGAGTTACTACTAGTGTCGCTATTATTAACAACCATAGAAAATGGGTTATTACTAAAAAAGTGCTTCACATGTAGTTTTCTGCCAAAAATAAATACATCTTTCTGAATATCCTGAAGTCTAGATACCACAGTCGGAACAAATTTCAAGCCCCTATTCAGTACTGCTAATTCTATTTTTGTAAACTGATGTGCAGATAAATTAATTACATATTCGCTAGTATCAATATTCTCTACAGTACAATATTTATCGTTTACCACGTTTATGTCCTTGGTATTCAGAACGTTGTCCCCCTGTATTAACAGGTTGTTCACGCATCCGTTTCTGTCCCCTGAACTCACGAAAATTGGCACTCGACTCTCCCCTGAAAGTCTGTCGAAAATTATCAGACTGTCCAGCTTGTGGAAGTCCTGGATACTCTGCCTCGAAATTTTCATCTTCAAATGAGGTATAGCCACCTTCGGATGCCGACGAATAATGCAGTTGGTTGCCTGGCAAGTTAGAGGAAAATCTAACTTGCTTGTTTCTCCTGTTACGTTGCGTTCTCGACAAGAACGCTCTATTCTGTTCATAGTCACGTAAATCACGCATTAACTTGTTGGTCTTTCTCTCAATTAAAGTGGCCTCGTACTCTTTGAGTTTTTGATTGGTTTGTTTAAGAAATGTTTCAAATGTTTTTTCATCAATTTTGGAAGGATGTCCAGTTCTTTGCAACTTCACTGTTGTCCCATATTTTCTCCATTTTTGATGACTGTCTTCACTGTGTTCCATGGTATATCCAATGCTGTGGAAATGTTTTTGTACCCTTCTCCTGACTGATACCTTTTAACAATGAGATCCCTTTGATGCTTTGTAAGCTCTCTGCAAACCATGGCTTTTGCTGTAGCAGGCAATTGAGTAAATGTCAGGAAAATCCTACTAGGACACCTGAACTTTATTTGTGGTTAATCAGAGTCTTTTTAATTGATGGCAGGTGTGTACCCAAGAAGACTGAATACTGCAATTAAATCAAAAGGTGCTTCAACAAAGTACTAGTTTAAGGGAGTGCACACTTATGCAACCAGCTTATTGTACATTTTTTATTTTTTATATTTTTCCCCTAACAGATTGATTTGTTTTTCAATTGAATTGTAAAGGTTATAGGTCACATTAAAGGTGGAAAATGTTTTGAAATTATTTATTGTGGTCTAATTTTTTATATCAAAAAAAACTTGCATTTTAATAGGGGTGTGCAGTTATCAACCATGGGATGGGAAATGATAATCTATACCCAATTGGGATAGGTTATTTTGAGTACAAAATGGAAAGATGGCTAGGCTTAAAATGGCCTGCAAGGGCAGCTAACCTAGTACCATTGTTACAATTGAACCTATAAAAACACAAGGGTAGTTTTATAATTTAAGTAACACTGAATGTAAAGCCTAAGAAGAGGAAATAAATAAATACAATTGTTCATATTTATGAAAGCTGTCAATGGGGGGAACTTGGGATAATGTATCTCAATATTATGCAATATTCTAGATTATACAGAAAATAAATTGTTGGAATTAGACAATACAAATAAATTGAAAATGTTTTGTTAGAATTGGTTACTCAAAATAAATAGAACTACACATGTAATTTTATATGCATTCCATATCCCAGAAAACAGATGATGTTTGCTATCATTAAAGTCCGTCCTTACAGGAGAATTCACCTCCTTTTATACCCATAGTATACTCCCCAGAAAATTAAGATAGGGTATTGCCATGTACACTGATAGTATATTCAATGTATTAAGCTAGAAGCTTCCTACCTAAAAAAGGTTATTGACATTTTTTGTTTTGATAAATTGAAAAGTTATAAATTCAGAGGGGAAGAAATGTTTATGTTTCCCCTCAATATAAACTCTTATACTGCTGTGAATGAATGATTAAATATATTGGTCAATCTTTACATAACAGTGTGAACATGGCTGCTATTTTGTCATTATTGTACCTATTATTTTGGCATATCATCAGGAAATTACCTGTATTATATAGTGTCACTGTGCTTAAATAATTCTAAATTTTTTTTGGTATTTCTTCATTTTAGTAGCCATCTACTAAAACATTTTGAAAGTGACTTCAGTAACTTCATTTTAAGACCATTAATCAT